>NW_011494751.1:1766118-1785205 GCF_000754665.1 Bison bison bison
GTTCCTCTTCACTTTCTGCCATAAGGGTGGTATCATCTGCAAATCTGAGGTTATTGATATTTCTTCCTGAAATCTTGATTCCAGCTTGTGTTTCTTCCAGTCCAGCGTTTCTCATGATGTACTCTGCTTATAAGTTAAGTAACAGGGTGACAATATACAGCCTTGACGAACTCCTTTTCCTATTTGGAACCAGTCTGTTGTTCCATGTTCAGTTCTAACTGTTGCTTCCTGACCTGCATACAAATTTCTCAAGAGCCGATCAGGTGGTCTGGTATTCCCATCTCTTTCAGAATTTTCCACAGTTTATTGTGATCCACACAGTCAAAGGCTTTGGCATAGTCAATAAAGCAGAAATAGATGTTTTTCTGGAACTCTCTTGCTTTTTTCATGATCCAGCGGATGTTGGCAATTTGATCTCTGGTTCCTCTGCCTTTTCTAAAACCAGTTTGAACATCTGCAAGTTCACAGTTCACATATTGCTGAAGCCTGGCTTGGAGAATTTTAAGCATTACTTTACTAGCGTTTGAGATGAATGCAATTGTGCAGTAGTTTGAGCATTCTTTGGCATTGCCTTTCTTTGGGATTGGAATGAAAACTGACCTTTTCCAGTCCTGTGGCCACTGCTCAGTTTCCCAAATTTGCTGGCATATTGAGTGCAGCACTTTCACAGCATCATCTTTCGGGATTTGAAATAGCTCAACTGGAATTCTATCACCTCCACTAGCTTTGTTTGTAGTGATGCTTTCTAAGGCCCACTTGACTTCACATTCCAGGATGTCTGACTCTAGGTCAGTGATCACACCATCGTGATTATCTGGGTCGTGAAGATCTTTTTTGTACAGTTCTTCTGTGTATTCTTGCCATCTCTTCTTAATATCTTCTTCTTCTGTTAGGTCCATACCATTTCTGTCCTTTATCGAGCCCATCTTTGCATGAAATGTTCCTTTGGTATCTCTGATTTTCTTGAAGAGATCTCTAGTCTTTCCCATTCTGTTGTTTTCCTCTATTTCTTTGCATTGATCACTGAAGAAGGCTTTCTTATCTCTTCTTGCTATTCTTTGGAACTCTGCATTCACACATTTACAGCTTTCCTTTTCTCCTTTGCTTTTCACTCCTCTTCTTTTCACAGCTATTTGTAAGGCCTCCCCAGACAGCCATTTTGCTTTTTTGCATTTCTTTTCCATGGGGATGGTCTTGATCCCTGTCTCCTGTACAATGTCACGAACTTCATTCCATAGCTCATCAGGTACTCTATCTATCAGGTCTAGGCCTTTAAATCTATTTCTCACTTCCACTGTATAATCATAAGTGATTTGATTTAGGTCATACCTGAGTGGTCTAGTGGTTTTCCCTACTTTCTTCAATTTAAGTCTGAATTTGGTAATAAGGAGTTCATGATCTGAGCCACAGTCAGCTCCTGGTCTTGTTTTTGCTGACCGTATAGAGCTTCTTCATCTTTGGCTGCAGAGAATATAATCAGTCTGATTTCGGTGCTGACCATCTGGTGATGTCCATGTATAGAGTCTTCTCTTGTGTTGTTGGAAGAGGGTGTTTTTTATGACCAGTGCATTTTCTTGGCAAAACTCTATCAGTCTTTGCCCTGCTTCATTCTGTATTCCAAGGCCAAATTTGCCTGTTACTCCAGGTGTTTCTTGACTTCCTACTTTTGCATTCCAGTCTCCTATAATGAAAAGGACATCTTTTTTTGGGTGTTATTTCTAAAAGGTCTTGTAGGTCTTCATAGAACCATACTGAAAGAGAAACTCCCCAGGTCAGTAGGTGCCCAATATGCTACTGGAGATCAGTGGAGAAATATTGCATAGGAACCTGGAATGTCAAGTCCATGAATCAAGGCAAATTGGAAGTGGTCAACAAGAGATGGCAAGAGTGAATGTCGACATTCTAGGAATCAGCGAACTGAAATGGACTGGAATGGGTGAATTTAACTCAGATGACCATTATATCTACTACTGTGGGCAGGAATCCCTCAGAAGAAATGGAGTAGCCATCATGGTCAACAAAAGAGTCTGAAATGCAGTACTTGGATGCAATCTTAAAAACGACAGAATGATCTCTGTTCGTTTCCAAGGCAAACCATTCAATATCACAGTAATCCAAGTCTATGCCCCAACCAGTAACGCTGAAGAAGCTGAAGTTGAACGGTTGGGAGGTTTACTTTTTGCATTTGTCGGGCAGTTTAACATTGTTCTAAACTTTTGAAAGTTTTTCTCTTTATATTTGATTTTGGATATTTTCTATCACCTCATCTTGAAGTTGACTATTATGCATAGACTTTAAGTTGGCCGCATGACTTCTTCCTCTCTATGTATTCAAATCTCTGTGTAATCCCCTTCCCTTGAGTATAGGTGGGACCTGCGACTTGTTTCCGTGATTACACAAGACTTTAATATCCATTGTTCTAGAGTCTATTTCTCCCTTTCTCTCCTCCACTTCCTCATCTCTGAATGCTGCTTTTCAAGAAACAAGCTGCAAGAATCATACAACTTCCAAGAAATGAATCATGCCAACAATCCAAGGAAGGATAAAATCAGGTCTTTTCCTCACTAAGTCTCTGACATCTTTATTGCAGTCTTGTGAGACCCTAAACAGAGCACTCATCTAAGCTGTGCTCAGATCTCTGACTCACAGAAACTGTGAGATAATAAATGTATGTTGTTTTAGGCAGTCAACTTTGTGATAAGTCTTACATTGCAATAGAAAACTAGAACACTGTTGCCTTCCTCCATTGTAACTAATATGATGGTTAGATCAGATCAGATCAGTTGCTCAGTCATGTCTGACTCTTTGCGACCCCATGAATCACAGCACGCCAGTAAATCCCTCTAATGAGTTTTTCATTTCTAGTATCTTATTTTTATTCATAACATTCCCCTTTGTGTCCCTGTCTTCAATTTTCCCATCTGTTCATGCATGTGGTCCATAGTTTCTATTGGGTTATTCAATTTATTTGCCATTGTAATTTTGAAATTTCGGTGTGATATTTCTATCTGGCTATTTCTATGTCTACTTTCATTTCATACTATATACTCTCTTGGAGTCATAATTTCTTGTTTTGTTTATTTGTTATCTAACATACTTTTTTATTATAGATCAGACAGTGTGTGTTTAAAAAAATAAACATTGAAACATTTAGAATTTAACCCCAAGAAGGTACATGACCCTTTATATTTCCTTTCAGGCCACTATCATGAAAGCTAATTTGATTTGATTTGTATTTGAGATGCATGTAGAGTTTGTGGTGGTTTTAGTTAGATTTACTATGCCACTGCCTTCAAATATTTTGAAGGTACTATAAGTACTTTTCCTTTAGCATAGCAAGGGATTTATTCTGGGAAGACTGGATATCTCTTTATGCTCTACTTCACAGTTACTAGGTTTCTGAAACAGGAAATCTCCTTTTGTTTTACAACTCATATACTATCTTTTTGTAATGCTGGAGAATTCTGCATTTTTTCATCCTGACATTTTTTTTTTTTCCTGTAACTGGTGATCTCTTTCTTATGTATTGCCCAGACTCTGAAAAGATCCTGCAATATCCTTAGGAAAGAGTTAATGTATCTCAGAAGATTTTCCTTGAATTCTCCTACTGTTTTCCTGAAATACAGTTGGTTGGTGCCTTACCTCTGAATGAAGGTTCCTCATGCCTCAGAGGGAATCTCTGCCAGTTCTCTTTTCTCCCTTAGACTTTGTATGCTACCCTAGTGCACTCAGAGAAGGAACATGGGAAAGAATTGGTGGCTGTTTGCAGGCTTGCTTCTCAGCTGGAGTTCTGAAGGATTCTCATCCGTCATGCCAGAATACATATAGCTATTAAAAGTGTGGTAAGAGTTTGGCATTTTCGTCCCTATCATTCTCTGTGGCAGAATTCTCTTCCTTCCAACTGTCAACCAGAGTTAAAAACAGTTATATATCTCTTCTTTCCTAGGAAGTATCATCACTTTATGTTTAGATGTTCAGCTTTCTGATTCTTTTTTTTAACATAATTTTTCCTGCTTATCAGACTTGCCCCCATAATTATGGTGGACATAATGGGTTCTTGTGAGTTTCTACATCTTAATCAGAACCACTAATGCAGTGCAGGAATTTGAATCTCTGTATATGTTTCCAAAAATTTTCTCTTTGTAGTACCCTGAATTGCTCTCCCCATTTTCTAAATTTGTACTTCCAAAACCTCAAAAAGTGATGAAGTGGATCTTGCCTTACATATTGTATTTGAAAAATTAGTAGATGGACTATCTTTTTTTCCCACTGAATTGAATGGCCATTAACTTACATGTTCTCATTTAGGAGCATGGGATCTCTTTGAAAAGTCTCTTTTGTTTCATTTCACTATTCAAAAAATAGAATTTCTGTATATGCAATAAGCAAAAAGAAAAATAAAGGTAAAGAGAAGAAGAAAAACAAGCTTGAGATCACGATAAACCAAAGTGAATAAAACTTATTTCCCTCTAAAAACCAGAAACATTTAATGAGAGTGAAGCAAACAGCAGGGTGTTAGATAAATGAAAGCAGACAGAAAAAAAAAAAAAAAACTTGATCAAAGAATAAAATATAGCGCTGTGATCAAAGAAAATAACCTTATAAAGAAAACAATACTTGCTATTCTATAAAGACACTTAGAAGGCAGATAATATATTAAAAAACTTAGTCAAGCTGTAATACCAGATATATATTTCATGAATATGCATTTCACAATAAATATTCCCTTTTATTACCAACAAATTGAAAATGGAGTGGCCGATAAATAACTATGTTTTTATTTTTTATGTAAAGAAAGGCCCCCAAAGAAGAAAAATAATACTTAGTTTTTATTAATATTTACACTTGTGAAGAATAGAGCTAAAAACTAATTTTAAGATAGACAAAAGAAAATTTAATGGAGTAATTGTGATGTGGCCTCTATATAATTGGACTAAGTAGTCTTAATGACTTCAAAACTCTTGGATTACCCTCAAAATTACCCAATTTGAGAAATGTACTGAAAATTAGTATTTCTCCTTAAGAATGCTTTATAGACCTGCTTAATAGATTTCACTGAAAAATCTTATGCATGTGATGGCAATTTGGGAAGACAGGTAGGGTTTTAGTTACCATTATGCATTTTTATGTGTGTCAAATTCTACATCCAGAGTAATTCTGGTAACTACAAAACATATTTTTATTATATTTCTCCTAAAGTATTTTATATTGATTTATCATTGATAATGGATCTTTTTTAGGGAACTGAAAAACATTAGAACATAATCTCACTTATCCATTAAAACTACTTATTATAGCAAAATAATATATTCTGGAAAGTGAAAAAGAGCTGGATATTTCCTCATATCATGCACTTGGCTGGTTCATAGTAGACCAGTCTACCTAATCTATGTCCTTTCTCATTGCAGAAAAACAAGAGCTAAAGTGCAAAAAAAAAGAACAATGTATGAGTTAATTAATGAGTCTTATTTATGCATGCATGATTTTCTTGTTTGGATCCCAGAATTAAATCCTGCACTGTCACAGCTCCATGCCTATCACTTTTTTTGTTTATTTTTATCTGTGTCACTAGCACTAGATACGTAGCCTGGACCTAGTAGACAGCCAAGAAATCCTTCTGAAATAAATGAGTGAAGCCTCACTTCAGTGAAAAATAAGTGTTCAGCACTAAATATGTATATAGCTATATGCTAACTACCACTCAAATATCTACATAGTTTAGAATTAATATATAAAAACTACATAACAATGGCATATATATACAAACATATATATCCACAAAACTGTGTAATAATCACTATCCTTATGTATCAAACACTATTTGCTGCTCTTGTATTAATACTTTAACAGTAGCTTCTAGGTTCAGGGACCTTTCCTATGATCATTTTTGTTCCTTTAAGAGACCTGAGACAGAGGGGTTAAGTAAATTGCTCAAGGCCGTACAGCTGGTAATGAGAAGCACTGGGATTCAGAAATGGACTATTTACACAAGTCTAGTCTGTAAAGCATTCAAGGTAGCCATTTCTCCAACCACTGAAACATAAATAACATGTTTATATATGAAGACCCAATATTACCCTTGTTATTAAATTTTCAGACAATTGCCCTATTCATTTTCTTTTAACACATAGATACAACTATATTCAGAATTAAGCATGAGACACAGTGACTAAAACATGATGACAACAAATATACATGCATTATAAGGACTTAGAATTTAAGCTAGAAATCTATAAGAGTGGTAGAGGAGATGCAAGGATTAAAATTGCTTTCTTAAGAACATGCTAGAATTTCACTGTGGTGAATTAAGTTTCCAAGCTATTTTCTGAGAGTGAATGAGAGTCTTTGGAAGTGGGGTCAGGGATATTTTGCTCAGGATCTAGTACATAGCAGGTGCTGAATCATTGTGCAAGTGAGCGTAGGGAAAAAAAGAAGGCAGAGACAGAGAGAGCAAATGAAGAATGGAGGAAGGAAGGAAGAGACAAGTCTATGAAAAGGGACTGTGTCTTTCCAAACTAGAGGGAGGTGGGGGAAGGGGGGCGGTTCAGGATAGGGAACATATGTACACCCGTGGCAGATTCATGCCAATGTATGGAAAAACCAATACAATATTGTAAAGTAATTAGCCTCCAATTAAAATAAATACATTTATACTAAAAAAAAATATCTTGGTGGGCAAAAACTGATAACCAGAGTTCTTTTCAATACCATCATATTGGATATATGTGTGTGTGTGCTTAGTCACTCAGTTGTGCCCGACTCTTTGTGACTCAATGGACTGTTGCCCACAGGGCTCCTCTCTCCATGGAACTGTCCAGGCAAGAATACTGGAGTGGGTTGCCATTTTGGAATGCAAAAATCCATGCAGCAAGGTTGTTTCCTAAAGAGGACATTTAACAACAAAATTCTGTAAAGCAATCATCCTTCAATTAAAAAATAAATACAGAGTGAAGTTAGCCAGAAAGAATAACACCAATACAGTATACTAACGCATATATATGGAATTTAGAAAGATGGTAATAATAACCCTGTATACGAGACAGCAAAAGAGACACTGATGTACAGAACAGTCTTTTGGACTCTGTGGGAGAGGGAGAGGGTGGGAAGATTTGGGAGAATGGCATTGAAATATGTATAATATCATATATGAAATGAGTCGCCAGTCCAGGTTCGATGCACAATACTGGGTGCTTGGGGCTGGTGCACTGGGACGACCCAGAGGGATGGTATGGAGAGGGAGGAGGGAGGAGGGTTCAGGATGGGGAACACATGTATACCTGTGGCAGATTCATTTTGATATATGGCAAAACCAATACAATATTGTAAAGTTAAATAAAATTAAATTAAAAAAAAGAGGGCATTTACCGTCTCTTTACTCTTTCACAGGTGTTCAAATCATCTGCTCTAATATAACCAATGTGTCCTTATTACTCTTATCATTTAGATTTGAAAGAAAGCAAGACCAGAGGTCGCATAGCTTAAGATGTTGCAGCCAGGATTTGTAACTGGTCTTCTGGTTCTGAAATGTATTATACTTACTAGCCTGTATGTTAAATCTCACCCTATCCTATGACTTAATAATAAAGAATTAAATATTGGTTCTTAAAAGTCTCATTTCTCACCAAACTTGGATCTGATATTTTTAAAGTTTTATTTTTAATAAAACTTAAAATCTCTAACCTTTTCTATACTCAACATACCTGAGTTTCATGAACCAATATAGTTAATCTCTCTATGAAAATCCCTTATGATGTGTTGTCAGAATTTCTTCCCACTTATAGTATCAGTTCAAACAGTTTTTCAAAGATAACTGTAATTCTGAGAAAAGTCTGAGTCCTTTATGGCTAATCCTTCATGTAGTACCACCATTCACTTTATTTTTAGCATCATTCACTTCAAATTGACTGTCTCATTCTGATATCTACAGTGGCTTCCAGCTGCCTCTGGACTCCCAAAGGAACCCTGAGGGGAAATTGGGAATGAGTACAGGGTTTGAACAATTTTTTTTTCAAAGTCTTACTAAATATGAAACTTGCACATTACATTTTTGGGAACTTCCTGATTTCAACGTAGTGATAAGCACTTACATTTAGAAGTAGTAAAACAACCATTATAGTTCCTCTCCATTTTTGGTAGAGCTGTACAATCTCAAGTGTTCATGCAATAAGTGATTTTACATGCAATTTCCATTTTCAGGGAAAGGCAATTTAAACTGGAACTTGAACATCTGATGCATCAGCCACTCTTTCATTGTACATGTATGCATTCATTCATTCAATTACTCATTCATATACATCATTCATTCAACAAACAAAAATTTAATGTCTATCATAAATTAGATGTTACATTCTCATTCTGAAACACATGATGGGAAATAGCCTCTAATTTCTAAGGTTCCTGATCTTGTGGAGAAACTTCTGTGGTTCAAATCTAGCGCTTCACTGTTTACAAAATCATTCCATCTCCATTTTTTATTTCTATTTCCTAATCTCTGGAATTCATTCATCCCTCTTCAATCCATAGTCTTAAATATTCTCAAATAGTTTCTCAAGTGTTTATTGGGAAAAAAATAAGGTTCTATATGGTATTCCTTTTACTGATTACTATTGCAAATGGGATTACCCTGTATTTCTTAACCAGCTTCTTATGAGTATATGAGAAAATTGTTGAATTTTAAGTTAGTTTTGTTACCAATTCCGTCCTTGGGTTTACTGATTACTTTTTCCTGCTTCAGTTTTGCAGCTGCTTTTTTTGGGTTTCCCAGGTGAAACACTATCTAATTGGCAAATGGTGAAAACTACTCACCTTTCAAAATAAACTATTATTTTGTTAACTTTTTGGATGCAACTGAAGATTATTTCTAAATGTGTTTCCAAAATAATGATAATATTATCCATTTAAAAGTTATTCTTAAGATTCATGAGACTATTTTCAATCTAATGTTAATAATGCTTACTTGTTACATTTTTCTAATATCTCTTCTTATCATATCAAGGAAAAATTCTATAAACTCTTACTCTGTTAACAGTTTCTAGTAGGTATACAGTTTGAATTTTAAAAATGTCTTCAGTATCTACTCATGTGTTAATTTTCATTGACCCATTATTTTGTCAAAATGTAATAATTTGTGTTCTAATATTAAATTATTATTTAATTCACCATCTATATTTCATTTGTTCAGGTTATAAGTTGGCCATAGGCCCAAACTAAAAAGCCGGGGGAGAGATTAATAAACAGACTATCTTGAAATTGTGGTCAGTTTAAAGAAACCAACAAGAAGTAGTGTAGAATCCTGAGTAGTAATAGTGGGTAGAATTGCAAAGCTTGAATGGTCAAGAGGAAAAAAAAGAAGGTATCTACACGAAGACTGTTTGGCAAGAGAAGTGATTCATATTAAAGAGATGTAGCCAGCCAACAATGACACTGCATACAGAGAGTCAGTGGAATAAATCCCCTGCCTCAATTTCCTACAACCCCATTGCTTCTCTACAGGCAGTCTGAAACCAGAATGCAAGTAAGTCCCTTGTTGGCTTCTTGTGAAGTTCTGCTTTCAGATCACCACAGAGCTAGATGGATAAAAACTAGGATGAGCAAGCAAATATCTCTATGTATAAAGGAAGTTTCTAATAATTTAAGATGGTCCAGTCCCTAGCAATATATGGCCATCCTGGTTATATGTATCATAATCAATGAAATTTTATTAAACATAGAGAAATAATGAGAATACTGTGTGAAAAACAGAGAGGTGGCAACTGGACCTAATAAAGTGTCAATGGGCTAGAGTTTGTTGTACAAGAATAGACTGACTTTAGGAAGAGGACAGAGAGTAAGACAAGAGAAAAAACTAGGGGTTTTTAGGTTCATTGTAAATCGTTGGGTTTTATTTTAAGTACAATGGAAGTCCACTGAAGGGTTTTACATACAAAAGGTTACAAGCAGATTATCTGAGCTATTTATTTCTTAAAAGAATCTCTAATAAAACTTTGGTATCAGATGACTGATACACATAGGCATTTACTTATATACATAAGTAATACTTTTTTCTAAGAATGTGTGTGGAGAGTTATCTGTTTGTGGGTGGAAACTGATTTTTAACTACTTGCTTGCTCTCTTTGTCACAGATTTTTTTTCTTTAATTTTCCAGATACAGACCTGATGATTTATACTTTGCTAAATGTGAAGGCCAAATCTGAGATATTATACTTTTTTATTTTAAGCAAGCATGGTGCTCTTTTACAGTTTTAAAATATCTTTAATATTTATATTTGTATCCCTGTATCTTATCTTTATGAACTACACATATTTCCTTGACATCTTTACTAGAAAATTGTCTAGCTTAGTGATGATTATTTTCCTGAAGAAAAACAATTTTATTATTTTCAATTCACATGTTTGTTTTCCATGCTCTCTACTGTAGCTGTACTTGTATTTTCCTCTATGATTTTGTCAATTTATAGAAGAGAATACTAACTTTACCATATTTTTTCATATAACTTGTAAATAGTGTATTTTTATTCTTTTTTGTATTTTTATTCTTTTTTATTCTTTTCTGGTGATGAGACAGGAATCCAAGTTCTTGTCTGCTGAGTCAAAGAATGGGATCCAGGAACATGCAAACACTCATGGTAGCAAGCCAAGAGGATTTATTAAAGAGGAGTACAGTACAAAGCTCTCAGCATAGACACTGAGAGGGGGTAAAAAGACCCCCAAGGTAGGACTTACCGCAGTTTTTATATCCTTCCTTAAAGCATATTATTTCTAAGCAATCAATTTAAAGGTCAAGATACTTAACATCTTTATGACTTCTCTTGATCCTTGGTTTAAGTCAACATTCTTTTTCATGCCCTCTGGCCATTTTACCATAGACTAGATGTATGGGTTTAACATTAATGATCACCAGCTGTTTTTCCCTCTAGCATATGGAACAGGATTTAATCACTGCCCTTTTCTGGATCTGAGTGCCAATAATTTATCGGACTAAAGACACATTCCAGGAATTCAGGACAAGGGAGCAGGATGTTTACTGAAAACACGACCAAGGTCTCAAGTTTTACACTGACTGCCTAGTAATTTTTACCTCAGTAATATCATTTAAACATTAACATTTTATTATAAATACCATAATACGGTCCCATCACTTCATGGCAAATAGATGGGGCAACAGTGTAAACAGTGGTAGACTTTATTCTTTTGGGCTCCAAAATCACTGCAGATGGTGACTGCAGCCATGAAATTAAAAGATGCTTGCTCCTTGGAAGAAAAGCATGACCAACCTAGACAGCATATTAAAAAGCAGAGATATTACTTTGCCAATAATGGTCCATCTAGTCAAGGCTATGGTTTTTCCAGTAGTCATGCATGGATGGGAGAGTTGGACTATAAAGAACCAACCTAGACAGCATATTAAAAAGCAGAGATATTACTTTGCCAATAAAGGTCCATCTAGTCAAGGCTATGGTTTTTCCAGTTGTCATGCATGGATGGGAGAGTTGGACTATAAAGAAAGCTGAGTGCCGAAGAATTGATGCTATTGAACTGTGGTGTTGGAGAAGACTCTTGAGAGTCCCTTGGACAAGCAAGGAGATCCAACCAGTCCACCCTAAAGGAAATCATTCCTGAATATGCATTGGGAGGACTGATCCTGAAGCTGAAACTCCAAAAATTTGGCCATCTGATGCGAAGAACTGACTCATTTGAGAAGACTCTGATGCTGGGAAAGATTGAAGGTGGGAGGAGAAGGGGACACCAAAGGATGAGATGGTTGGATATCATCACTGATTCAATGGACATGAGTTTGAGTGAGCTCTGGAAGTTGGTGATAGACAGGGAGGCCTGGCGTGCTGCAGTCCATGAGGCCGCAAAGAGTCAGATATGACTGAGCACCTGAACTGCACTGATGAATACCATGTTGATTATATTTCAAATTTCTGAGATATAGTCACAAGGATAACCACATGTTAAAAATATGAAAAAACAATTTGAGTTTTCTCTAGGTCTATGAGAACTGACATTTAGAATAGTGTTTTTACTTTTCAAATTGCTTTTTCTATCATTTATCCAGTTAATAAGGTATATATTACAATACAATGAAATGGTTTTTCAGCACAATTTCAAATGAACACTTGCTTATTAAATCTACCTTATAATGCATATATGTTTCCATATATATATTTATGTTTATTTTAAATCCTTGATCTGTCAAAGTTTGAGAGATGAGTTCTAAAGTTGGCCTCTATTATACCTGTTTGTCAACTTCTGTTCTGAAATATTCAAATATTTGTTAACATTTTGAATATGATTTTTTAAGTGATAAACTGGTATAAATGACACAATTACATTTTGTGTAATAACTTTTATCAATAAATGAAATAACTCTGGATTCATTTTTATGAATAAATGAAATAACTCTGGATTCATTTTATTGTCTATGTATTTGTCTTGAACTTTACATTATTTAGTAATAATGGTACCAGTATCTCATGTTATAGAGTTATGTGCATTTATGGAGAAGGGTATATAAGTATTCCAATGTACTTTATTGGGCTATGGAGAAGGAAATGGCAACTCACTCCAGTACTCTTGCCTGGAGAATCCCATAGAGGGAGGAGCCTGGTAGGCTACAGTCCATGGGGTCGCAAAGAGTTGGACACAACTGAGCGACTTCACTTTCACTTACTGGGCTATAAGTCACAGAATAAAACACACACATTTTAAGTGTAAAGTTGAAGAAATTTAGAAAACCACTTAGTTTTGGAGTAATTTAGAAGTATACTTCCTTAATCAAAATGTAAAGTAATATAACTCAAAATAATTTATTGAATCTCCTTGCAATCAACTACCCCAATCTCTGACCAAGGTAACTATTAATTTTATTTCTATCATATACATAATATACAAGAAATATTCATGTTCTTAAACTTCATGCAAATACAATTATATAGTTTATACTCTTTTTCATTTGGCTTCTATCATTCAGTATAGTGTTTTTGAGACTTATCCATAATGTCATATAAATCATTAGATTAGAACCTGCTTGTCAATGCAGGAGATGTAAGAGACATGGGTTCAATTCCTGGGTCAGGAAGATCCCCTGGAGGAGGGCATGGCCAACCCACTCAAGCATTCTTGCCTGGAGAATCCCATGGACAAAGGAGTCTAGTAGTTTATGGCTCACAGGATCTCAAATAGTTGGACATAATTGAAGCAGCTTAACACTTAAACATGCACCAAAGTAGTACTCTTCATTTATAAAAATGTGTCTATTTTTTTTAAATATAAAATCACTTGATAGACATTTTCTTTTATTTTCTGGCAATTATGAATTAAAATTCTATTAAACCAGTTATATATATTTTTACTTTTCACTTATATATTTTTACAATGATTAGGTTCAATATTTTTGTTTTAAAAAATTGAGTTCACCCTGTTATTATTGAGTTCTAAGAGCTACTCATATATTCTAAACAGAAGTCCTTTGTAAGATGTATATTAACAATTGTCTACTGATTACATTTTCCCCCTATGTCTTAATGGTATACTTTTAAGAGCAGAAGGTTCTAATCTTGATGAAAGTAAAAAAGGAGAGTGAAAAAGTTGGCTTAAAACTCAACATTCAAAAACCTAAATCATGACATCTGGTTCCATCACTTCACGTCAAATAGATGGGGAAACAATGGAAACAGTGAGAGAATTTATTTTGGGGGGCTCCAAAATCACTGCAGATGGTGACTGCAGCCATGAAATTTAAAGATGCTTGCTCCTGGGAAGAAAAGTTACGACCAACCTAGACAGCATATTAAAAAGCAGGGACATTACTTTGCCAACAAAGGTCCATCTAGTCAAGGCTATGGTTTTTCCAGTAGTTATGGATTGAGAGAGTTGGACTATAAAGAAAGCTGGGCATAAAAGAATTGATGCTTTTAAACTGTGGTGTTGGAGAAGACTCTTGAGAATCCCTTGGACAGCAAGGAGATCCAACCAGTCCATCTTAAAGGAAATCAGTCCTGAATATTCATCAGGAGGACTGATGCTGAAGCTGAAACTCCAATACTTTGGCCACCTGATGTGAAGAACTAACTCAGTGGAAAAGACTCTGATCCTGGCAATGACTGAAGGCAGGAGGAGAAGGCGATAACAGAGGATGAGATGGTTGGATGGCATCACCGACTGGATGGACATGACTCTGAGCAAGCTCTGGGAGTTGGTGATGGACAGGGAAGAGTGGCGTGCTGCAGTCAAGGGGGTTCCAAAGCATCAGACACGACTGAACGGCTGAACTGAATGATATCTTTTTAAGAGCAGAAGGTTCTAATTTTGATGAACTTCAATTGATTTTGTTTTCCTTTATGATTAGTGTTTGTGGGTCTATCTATGTTCCATTTGCCTATTCTATAGTTTAAATATTTTTCAGGTTTTCTCCATACGTTTAATGCTTTTATTTTTATGTTTATTCATCATCCATTTAAATTAATGGTTTGTGTATGGTGTTATGTAGGAGTCCCCACATCCACCTACAAATCCAATGATTTTCATGAAGGAGTCACAAAAGTTAAAAAAGCTGTTATGTTACCAGTTACAACTATAATTACATGATTTAGATTAAAATAAAGAAAAATTACAAAGTGTGGAGTTAGGGAGAGACCAGGGAGAAACTTCCAGTTGTCCTCTTCCATTGAAATCACAGGAACATCATTTAATTCTCCCAGGAAAGATGTGTTTTAAATATGCAGGAACTATTGACAACCAGAAAAGCTTGCCTAGCCTTAAAATACAGGGAGCTTATTGGGGGTCAGTCTTATGAGTATGGTGAACCTGCATGACTGACCTTAGCTACTCAATCTCTAGCCCTTCCAGAGGTCAAACATATACACCACAGCCTAATGTGTTCTCCATAAATAACACCATTAGCATATGTTACTCAGTTATACAAAAGATTCTCCTAAGAGTCAAGATAGTCCAAAAGCATAAAGGTTATCTCCTAGGACCTCAATAAGGACCACTCCTTTCTTTGGGATGTGTACGGTTTTAGCACCTAAATCTACTGAGTTAACACTTCAGTGCACAGATGTTATGGAGAAGGCAATGGTACCCCACTCCAGTACTTTTGCCTAGAAAATCCCATGGATGGAGGAGCCTGGTAGGCTGCAGTCCATGGGGTCGCTAGAGTCGGACTCGACTGAGCGACTTCACTTTCACTTTTCACTTTCCTGCATTGGAGAAGGAAATGGCAACCCACTCCAGTGTTCTTGCCTGGAGAATCCTAGGGACGGGAAGCCTGGTGGGCTGCCGTCTATGGGGTTGCACAGAGTCCGACACGACTGAAGCGACTTAGCAGCAGTAGCAGCAGCACCACAGATGTTAAGCAGGGGTAGAGGTTCATTTAGTTTCCTAGAGCCACTTTTTTACAGCACCATTTATTGTAAAAGTGACCATCCTTTCCACAATGAATTATATTAGCTCTTTGGTCAAAAATCAATTGACTATATATGTGTTGGTATATTTTGGGCTCTCTCTGCATTCCTATTTTTACACTGATTTTTCATCATTTCATATTATGAGTCCTCATACTAAGTCTTACAACTTAGCTTAAATTGTCTCAATTTTTCCTTTCTTTTCAAGAATATATTGACTGTTCTAGGTTCTAATTTTTCATATACATTTTAGAAATAGTTGGGAAATTTCTACAAAATATATGCTGAAATTCTGACTGAAATTGTTTTGGATGTATCTATATACCATTTTGAGAAGAATTATAAAAATATTAAAATTTCAATCCATTAACATAGTATATGTTTCCATTAACTTAATATTCTTAACTTACCTCAGGCATTTTTAATTTATTTTTCATGTGGAGCCCTTAAACATCTTTGGTTAAATTTATTCATAACTTTCACCCCCATGTTTTTGAGTTAATTGATTAGCTGGCATAGCTCAGGTAATTATCACTGTTAACTTGATGAGACCTAAGCGAATGAGAGGGTTTCCCACGTGGCTCAGTGGTAAAGAATCCGCCTGCCAATGCAGTATACATGGTTTCAGTCCTTGGGTCAAGAAGATCAGGGGAGAGCAAATGGCAAACCACTCTAGGATGTTTGCCTGGATAATTCCATGATCAGAGGAGCCTGGCATGGTACAGTCCTTGGAGTCACAAAGAGTTAGACACATTTTAGCATACATGCATGCACAGGTGAATGAGAAAAGGTATCTTGATGCACTTCATGTTCATTGCAGTAGTAATTACTGTAGCCAAGATATGGAAGCAACCTAAATGTCCATTGACAAAAAAAATGGATAGAAGATATAGTACATATACACACTGGAGTATTACTTAGCCATAAAAAATTTAAATAAAGCAACCTGCAGGAACATGAATGGATCTAGAGATTATCAATACTAAGTGAGGTCAGTCAGACAGAGAAAGACAAATATCATATCACTTTTATGTGGAATCTAAAAACTATACAAATGAACTTATTTATAAAACACAAACAGACTTACAGATCTCAAAATCAAACTTATGGTTACCAAAGGGGAACTTTGGGGGAAGTGATATATTGGGATTAACATATACACACTGCAAGGAGATCCAACCAGTCCATTCTAGAGGAGATCAGCCCTGGGTGTTCTTTGGAAGGAATGATGCTGAGACTGAAACTCCAGTACTTTGGCCACCTCATGTGAAGAGTTGACTCATTGGAAAAAGACTCTGATGCTGGGAGGGATTGGGGGCAGGAGGAGAAGGGGACAACAGAGGATGAGATGGCTGGATGGCATCACCGACTCGATGGACGTGAGTTTGAGTGAACTCCAGGAGATGGTGATGGACAGGGAGGCCTGGTGTGCTGCGATTCATGGGGTCGCAAAGAGTCAGACATGACTGAGTGACTGAACCAAACTGATACAGAAAATATAATTAACAAGGGCCTATTGTAAAACACAAGGAACGCTACTCAATATTATATAATAACTTGTATGAAAAATTATCTGAATAAAGAATGTATACACACATACATACCCACATATGGAACCTTACATGGAACAACTGACTGATTCAAAATTGGGAAAGGAGTACAATAATGCTGTATATTGTCACACTGTTTATATAACATCTATGCAGAGTACATCATGAAAAATGCTAGGCTGGATAAATCACAAGCTGGAATCAAGATTGCCATGAGAAATATCAATGACCTCAATGTCAGATATGCAGATGATACAAGTGGTAAAGAATACTCTTGCCAATGCAGGAGACTTAAAAGACAAGGGTTCAGTCCCTGGGTTGGGAAGATCCCCTGGAGAAGGGTTTGGTAACCCTATCCAGTATTTTTGCCTGGAGAATCCCAAAGACAGAGGAGCCCGGTGGGCTCCAAGTCCACAGGGTAGCAAAGACATGGCTTAGCAACTGAACAACACCAACAATCTAACAGTATTATGGAATGTATCTTGGTTGGAACTGCAAGAGTCATTTTTCTGCTGATGATAACAAGAGGGTCATTCGACTTATCACATCAGATTTCTATCATCTCTCTCAACTCCTAGAGACACAGCAAAGTCTCTATTTATATTTATTCTAGTTTTATCATCTTATGAAACATGTTTTTTTTTTCCTTTTCCTTCTCAAACAGGGTGAGAGGAAAATAAAATAGAACTAATAAAAAACAGGGAGGAAGTCTTTTCTCCTACATGAATACACATACTGAAGAGATTCATATTCTCTACAGTCATTTGCAATTATCAAGTTACCTGAGCATTTTCACGTTCTTTGTATCCCTCAGAATTTTAAGAACCAAATTGATGATATCAGTGGGGGGCTAATACAAATACACTTTTTGAAGAGATGGGGACATTCAGTTCAGTGATTTCAGTTGCTCAGTCATGTCCAACTCTTTGCAACCTCATGGACTCCAGAACATTAGGCCAGAGTTCTACAGAACACCATCACAAATTCCAGGAGTTTACTCAAACTCATGTCCATTGAGTTGATGATGCCATCCAACCATCTCATCCTCTGTTGTCCCTTCTCCTCCCACCTTTAATCTTTCCCAGCATCAGAGTCTTCTCAAATGAGTCAGTTCTTCACATCAGATGACCAAATTTTTGGAGTTTCAGCTTCAGGATCAGTCCTTCCAATGAATATTCAGGAATGATTTCCTTTAGGATGGACTGGTTGGATCTCCTTGCTGTCCAAGAGACTCTCAAGAGTCTTCTCCAACACCACAGTATACCTGTGGCGGATTCATTTTGCTATTTGGCAAAACTAATACAATTATGTAAAGTTTAAAAATAAAATTAAATTAAATTAAAAAAAAAAAAAAACAAAAGCATCAATTCTTTGGCACTCAGCTTTCTTTATAGTTCAACTCTTAAATCCATACAAGACTACTGGAAAAACAACAGCTTTGACTAGACAGACCTTTGTTGGCAAAGTAATGTCTCTGCTTTTTTTTTTTTAATTTTATTTTATTTTTAAACTTTACATAATTGTATTAGTTTTGCCAAATATCAAAATGATTCATTTTGATGTCTCTGCTTTTTAATATGCTATCTAGGTTGGTCATAATTTTTCTTCCAAGGAGCAAGTGTCTTTTAATTTTGTGGCTGCAGTCACCATCTGCAGTGATTTTGGAGTCCCCCAAAATAAAGTCTCTCATTGTTTCCATTGTTTCCCCATTTATTTGCCATGAAGTGATGGGACCAGATGTCATGATCTTGGGTTTTTGAATGTAAACCAACTTTTTCACTCTCCTTTCACTTTCATCATGAGGCTCTTTAGTTCTTTGCTTTCTGCCATAAGGGTGGTGTCATCTGCATATCTGAGGTTATTGATATTTCTCCCGGCAATCTTGATTCCAGCTTGTGCTTCTTCCAGCCCAGCGTTTCTCATGATGTACCCTGCATAGAAGTTAAATAAGCAGGGTGATAAAATACAGCCTTGATGTACTCCTTTTCCTATTTGGAACCAGTCTGTTGTTCCATGTCCAGTTCTAACTGTTGGTTCCTGACCTGCATATAGGTTTCTCAAGAGGCAGTTCAGGTGCTCTGGTATTCCCATCTCTTTCAGAATTTTCCACAGTTTATTGTGATCCAC
>NW_011494751.1:1785305-1790119 GCF_000754665.1 Bison bison bison
CTTGACTAGACAAACCTTTGTTGGCAAAGAAATGTCTCTGCTTTGGAATATGCTATCTAGGTTGGTCATAACTTTGCTTCCAAGGAGTAAACGTCTTTTAATTTCATGGCTGCAGTCACCATCTGCAGTGATTTTGGAGCCCAGAAAAATAAAGTCTGACACTGTTTCCACTGTTTCCCCATCTATTTCACATGAAGTGATGGGACCAGATGCCATGATATTCGTTTTCTGAATGTTGACCTTTAAGCCAACTTTTTCACTCTCCACATTCACTGTCATCAAGAGGCTTTTGAGTTCCTATTCACTGTCTGCCATAAGGGTGATGTCATCTGCATATCTGAGGTTATTGATATTTCTCCTGGCAATCTTGATTCCAGCTTGTGTTTCTTCCAGTACAGCATTTCTCATTATGTACTCTGCATAGAAGTTAAATAAGCAGGGTACAATATACAGCCTTGATGTACTCCTTTTCCTATTTGGAACCAGTCTGTTGTTCCATGTCCAGTTCTAACTGTTGGTTCCTGACCTGCATATAGGTTTCTCAAGAGGCAGTTCAGGTGCTCTGGTATTCCCATCTCTTTCAGAATTTTCCACAGTTTATTGTGATCCACTATTTTTCAGGGAATAGTGAAGGAAAAACAAAGAAATGCTTACCCCTTTGAAAGTGAAGTTGCTCAGTCATGTCCGACTCTTTGCAACTCATGAACTGTAGCCTGCACCAGGCTTCTCCATCCATGGGATTTTCCAGGCAAGAATACCGGAGTGGGTTGCCATTTCCTCCTCCAGGGTGTCTTCCCTACCCAGGGATCGAACCTGGGTCTCCCACATTGCAGGCAGACGCTTTACCCTCCAAGCCATCAGGGAAGCTGCTTACCTCTTGAATAGTACCAAAATGCACATTTTACAAGCTTCCTCTCCAATTATGATTCACAGTAATTTGAAGGAACAAATACAGAAAAAAAAAACTGCACTGAAAGCAACAGTTGAGAGAAGGAGAAGAAGGAGGAGGGAGAGTGAGAGGAAAGGGCACACAAGTGCTTTGGGTGTGGATAAAAGTATTATTCTACTTTTGTTTATTCTATCAGCAAGCAGTATGGGACCAGACTTGGAACAAGACTGCAAAAACCTTTCCAGTTTGTACATTCTCTATGTTGGGGTTTTGGTTTTGGTTTTGTTGTTGTTTTGAGGGTTGGGTTTGTATTTTTTTGTTGAATTTTTTTGGTTGGTCACTGCCTGATGGGCTCCCCATAGTTATCAACAAAACAGCAGTTCAGATGGAAATAACACCTATGCTTGTCTCCAGAGCCAGTAAAGAACAGATAGCATGGAAATTTTGGTTCTCTAGTAAAGCTGGGCTTTGGACGAAGATGCCCACTGGAGACAGTAGACAGTGGCAGCTTCTGAGGAACAAGATGGTATGGTAAGTCCTCAGTGCCTGAAACAGTGAAGAAAATAAAAGGAGAAATGGAGAGATGTCCTTTATTTCTAGAGACAGTTTGGGATTATCAAGCAGATATTTTTTCTCATGCAATGATGGATGCAAACAAGTACAATTTAATGACACTGTCCCACTGAATCAAGTAACTAAATACACAGAAAATTTCACAGACTATCGGGCCAAGACTGTATTTCTGAGTCAGGCATAGAAAAGAGGGGAACCTCACACATCTCATAGTGTGCTAGTATTCCCAGAGAGTGAGAAATGTTCATAATTCTACAGTTTCTATAAATTACCTTCAGTTTCTAAATAGCACTACTTGAATGAATTTGTTGATAGGTTTATTTCAGCCTAAAGTTAAATCCACACATAAACATCTCTTAAATATTATTTAATTCCTACATACAGATTTCTTAATGAATAGTCGTGATCTTATGTATAATGTGTGAATCTATTATAGCTTAATGTGCTAAAGAAATGAAAGTCCAGCCATGACAAATCTGAAAATTCAAGAGGACCAATTAGAATCCCAGTTGGGATTCTTTTCCTAGAAGAAGTCTTCAATACAAGTGATTTTCACTACAGACTGAATAGTGACAACTTAATTATCCAATATTCTAGAGAGAATTCAATAACATTAATGATACTTGACACATAATTATAATTTTTTCCAATAGAATTACCAAGCAGTTAAAGCCCAGTCCTTGCTATGATAAGGTTTCTGAATGTTCTTGTGTTCTATGACGCTGGGTTTACCATCCTTTGTTACCCTCACCCCTAAATATTTCCTCAAAAAAAGAGTCAGAGAACAACAACAATAAAAAAGACTATACTCAGGAAATGAAACTCACATATCATGTTATGCCTGATAAAAATAACTTTTTCAGTGGTTGTTGTTGATCAGTCAGTCAGTTGTTTCAGACCTTTTGCGATCGCATGGACTGCACCACACCAGGCCTCCCTGTCCACCACCAACTCCTGGAGCTTGCTCAAACTCATGTCCATTGAGTCAGAGATGCCATCCAACCGTCTCATCCTTTGTTGTCCCCTTCTCCTCCTGCCTCCAATCTCTCCCAGCATCAGTCTTTCTAATGAATCTGCTCTTCACATCAGGTGGCTAAAGTATTGGAGCTTCAGCTTGAGCATCAGTCCTTTCAATGAATATTCAGGATTGCTTTCTTTTAGGATTGACTGGTTAGATCTTGTTGTCCAAGGGACTCTCAACAGCATTCTCCAAAACCACAGTTCAAAAGCATCAATTCTTTGGCATTCAGCCTTCTTTATGGTCCAGTCCTCACATCCATATGTAACTGCTGGAAAAACCATAGCTTTGACAAGATGGACCTTTGTCGGCAAAGTAATGCCTCTGCTTTTTAATACACTGTCTAGGTTTGTCATAGCTTTTCTTCCAAGGAGTGAATGTCTTTTAATTTCATGGCAGCAGTCAGCAGCCATGACTGCAATTTCATAATCTGCAGTGATTTTGGAGCCCTCAAAAATAAAGTCTGTCACTTTCCATTGTCGCCCCATCTATTTCCCATAAGGTGATAGGACTGGATGCCATGATCTTAGTTTTTTGAATGCTGTGTTTTAATCCAGCTTTTTCACTCTTCACTCTCAGCTTTATCAAGAGGCTTTTAGTTCTTCTTTGCTCTGTGCCATAAAGGTGGTATTATCTGGATATTGGAGGTTATTGATATTTCTCTCTGAAATCTTGATTCCAGCTGTACTTCATCCAGTCCAGCATTTCTCATCATGTACTCTGCATATAAGTTAAATAATCAGGGTAACAATATACAGCCTTTACATACTTCTTTCCCAATTTAGAACCAGTCCTTTGTTCCATGTCTGGTTCTAACTATTGCTTCTTGACCTGCATACAGATTTCTCAGGAGGCAGGTAAGGTGGTCTAGTATTCCCATCTCTTTAAGAGTTTTCCACAGTTGTGATCCACACAGTCAAACGTTTTAGTATAGTCAATGAAACGGAGGTAAATTCTTATTTTTTGGAATTCTCTAGCTTTTTCTCAGAGAAGGCAATGGCAACCCACTCCAGTGCTCTTGCCTGGAAAATCCCATGGACAGAGGAGCCTGGTAGGCTGCAGCCCATGGGGTCGATAAAAGTCAGACATGACTGAGCAACTTTCACTCTTCACTTTCATGCATTGCAGAAGGAAATGGCAACCCACTCCAGTGTTCTTGCCTGGAGAATCCCAGGGACAGAGGAGCCTGGTGGAGTTGCACAGAGTCAGACACAACTGAAGTGACTTAGCAGCAGCAGCTAGCTTTTTCTATGATCCAACTAGAGATCAAATTTGATCTCTGGTTTTCTGCCTTTTCTAAATCTAGCTTGAATACCTGGGAGTTTTCGGTTCACATACTATTGAAGCCTAGGTTGGAGAATTTTGAGCATTAATTTGCTAGCATGTGAAATGAGTGCAATTGTGTAGTTGTCTGAACATTCTTTGGCATTGCCTTTCTTTGGGATTAGAATGAAAACTGACATCTTCCAGTCCTGTGGCCACTGCTGAGTTTTCCAAATTTGCTGGCATATTGAGTTCAGCACTTTCACAGCATCATCTTTTAAGATTTGAAATAACTCAACTGGAATTTAGTTCATTAGCTTCTCTAGCTTTGTTCATAGTGATGCTTTCTAAGGCCCACTTGACTTTGCACTCCAACATGTCTGACTCTAGGTGAGTGATCACACCATGATGGTTATCTGGGTCATTAAGATCTTTTTTGTATAGTTCTGTGTATTCTTGCCACCTCTTGTTAATACCTTCTGCTTTTTTTAGGTGCATATCCTTTCTGTCCTTTATTGTGCCCATCTTTGCATGAAATGTTTTGGTATCTCTAATTTTCTTGAAGAAATCTCTAATCTTTTCCATTCTATTATTTTCCTCTATTGTTTTGCATTGTTCACTTAGGAAGGCTTTCTTATCTTTCTGAGCTATTCTTTGGAACTCTGCATTCAGATGGGTATATCTTTCCTTTTCTCCTTTGCCTTTCCCTTCTCTTCTTGTCTCAGCTATGTAAGGCCTCTTCAGATAACCATTCTGCCTTTTTGGATTTTTTTTCACCCCAACTCCTAATGAATAAGAAAGGAGTGGACATGAATATTTACTATCTGTATCTATTATGTGTGAGGTAAAATATTTCACACATATGATGATATATAATCATCTCTAATAAACTGTGGAAAATTCTGAAAGAGATGGGAATACCAGACCACCTGATCTGTCTCTTGAGAAATTTGTATGCAGGTCAGGAAGCAACAGTTAGAACTGGACATGGAACAACAGACTGGTTCCAAATAGGAAAAGGAGTTCATCAAGGCTGTATATTATCACCCTGTTTATTTAACTTATATGCCT
>NW_011494751.1:1790289-1796650 GCF_000754665.1 Bison bison bison
AAAATCACTACAGATGGTGACTGCAGCCGTATACCTGTGGCGGATTCATTTTGATATTTGGCAAAACTAATACAATTATGTAAAGTTTAAAAATAAAATAAAATTAAAAAAAAATAAAAGACGCTTACTCCTTGGAAGGAAAGTTATGACCAACCTAGATAGCATATTCAAAAGTAGAGACATTACTTTGCCAAGAAAGGTTCGTCTAGTCAAGGCTATGGTTTTTCCTGTGGTCATGTATGGATGTGAGAGTTGGACTGTGAAGAAGGCTGAGTGCCGAAGAATTGATGCTTTTGAACTGTGGTGTTGGAGAAGACTCTTGAGAGTCCCTTGGACTGCAAGGAGATCCAACCAGTCCATTCTGAAGGAGATCAGTTCTGGGTGTTCGTTGGAAGGAATGATGCTAAAGCTGAAACTCCAGTACTTTGGCCACCTCATGCGAAGAGTTGACTCATTGGAAAAGACTCTGATGCTGGGAGGGATTGGGGGCAGGAGGAGAAGGGGACGACAGAGGATGAGATGGCTGGATGGCATCGCTGACTCGATGGACAGGAGTCTCAGTGAACTCTGGGAGTTGGTGATGGATAGGGAGGCCTGGTGTGCTGCTATTCATGGGGTCACAAAGAGTCAGACACGACTGAGTGACTGATCTGATCTGATCTGATCTGATAATTCTGAAACACGGTTATTTTTTTCTCATTTACATATGAGAAAACTAAGGCCCATATATGTTAAGTAAATTCCCCACAACCAGGAGGGTTGTGTTAATAGCTGGTATTGTAATTATTACCTGTGTATTTCTGAGGCAGTTGTTCTTAACCTTGTCTGCATTCTAGAATCACCTGAGGTGAAAGTTGCTCAGTCATGTCCGACTCTTTGTGACCCCATGGACTATACAGTCCATGGAATTCTTCAGGCCAGAGTGGGTAGCCTTTCCCTTCTCCAGGGGATCTTTCCAACCCAGGGATTGAATCCAGGTCTCCCACATTCTAGGTAGAGTCTTTACCAGATGAACCACAAGGGAAGCCCAATCACCTGAGGAGTTCAGAAAATATTAATACCTAGGTCCTACCAGTAGCAGGAGTATAACCTTGACATTTGGATTAAAACAACAACAACAACAACAACAACAACCTTCTCAGGTATTTCTAAAGTGGCCACAGTTAAATAACACTGCTATAAATTCCTTCTACAAAATCTCCCAAATTGCCAAATAATTATGCTTAGGTGTTTTCAAGTTAGAAACTCAAAACAAGAAGTGAATGGCATTGTGTATATTTACCACAACTTCCTTATCCATCCATCTGCCCATGGACATTTAGATTGCTTCCAGGTCCTAGCTATTGTAAATAGTGCTACAATGAACTTTGGGGAACATGGGTCTCTTTCAGTTCTGGTTTCCTCGGGGTGTATGCACAGCAGTGAGATTACTGGCTCATATCTATTTCCAGTTTCCTAAGGAATCTCCACACTCTTCTCCATAGCGGCCATACCACTTTGCATTCCCACCAGTGTTAGGAGGGTTCCCTTTTTTCCACACCTTCTCCAGCATTTATTGTTTGTAGACTTTTTGATGATGGTTATTCTGACTGGTATGAAATGATACCTCACTGTGCTTGTGAATTGCCTTTCTCTAATAATGAGTGATGTTGAGCATATTTTCATGTTTATTAACCATCTGTATGGAATATTACTTAGCTATTAAAAGGAACACATTTGAGTCAGTTCTAATAAGGTGGATGGACCTGGAACCTATTATACAGGTGAAGTAAGTCAGAAAGAGAAACAAAAATACTGTATATTAATGCATATATACGGAATTTAGAAAGATAGTACCAATGATCCTACATGCAGGGCAGCAAAGGAGACACAGAGGTAAACAACAGACTTTTGGACTCAGTAGGAGAAGGTGAATGTGGGATGATTTGAGAGAATAGTATTGAGACATGTACATCACCATATGTAAAATGGATGACTAATGCAAGTTCGATGCATGAAGCAGGGCACCCAAAGTCTGTGCTCTGGGACAACCCAGAGGATTAGGGTAGGGAGGGAGGTGGGAGGGGATTAAGGATGGGGGGGAAACATGCATACCTGTGGCCAATTCAGGTTGATGTATGGCAAAATCATCATAATGTTGGAAAGTAATTATTTACAAATTAAAATAAATGAAAAAGAAAAAAATATTTTTAATAAAAAAAGTGAATGACAGAGCGAAGAAAAGTGTCATTCACACAATTAATTTGGTTTCAATTTGGGGGAAACTGAGGAAACATATTTAAAATAGAACAGGGTTTAAATTACCTAGGCAAACCATTTATTAAGAGTTCAGAAATCTTGCTTAACTCCACTCCCCTACACTCACCATCATCCAATTCATCACTAACACTCTTTGTATTAACTCGACATTTATCTCCCTATTCTTTAAGCAATCCCCATGCACATATGACAATGCCCCTACCCTTAAGGATTTGAATTCTAGTAGAAAAATCACATTGTAGGTCTAAATTGTTTAAAACCAAGTAATCCTGATAGCCTAAAAGAGAGCATCATTCTGGAAATTTAAGGAGATTTTCTAGAGGAAATGACAAGTGAAGACAAGATTAAATTAAAAAAAAGAGAGAGAAAAGTTAGTCAGGGAAATGATTAAAAGAAGGGAAGTGGAGGTAAGAAAGGGCACGCAACTCAGCACGAAAATGAGAGAGTATTGCACACAGCACACGTGGGAATTTACAAATAATTAAGCATCACCTGAATGTGGGATACTTCATGAGCAGTGACAAAATATTTTAAACCAACAATGTATTTAATAGAGGTGTAGGACATTTCCATTAGAAGTGTTAGTTGCTCAGTTATGTTTGATTCTTCGCAACCCCATGGACTATAACTGCTGTCCATGGAATTCTCCAGTCAAGAATACTGGAGTTGGTTGTCATGCTCTCCTCCAGGGAACCTTCTTAACCCAGGGATCAAACCAGGTCTCTGCATTGCAGGCAGATTCTTTACTGTCTGAGACATAAAGGACCTGCTAATACATGGTACTTAATCCCATTTCTGAAACACAAAATCCCTTATCTTCTGAAGTCTAGTAACAAAACGTGGGGACAGAAAAAGTGCACACTTAGCTGGCACTGGAATCGGTTCACTTAATTCTGCACTCACTTCTTCAAGTCACAAATCAATCTCAGGATCTAAACATGTGAGCTACAGATAAGTCTGACCTCCCTTTGGAAATAAGCATTTATTTTCTCAAAAATCAACACTGACAAGCAAAGGTACGGCCCTTTCCTGGGGTGGGTAAAATTGGCCTTCAATAGCTCTTTCAATGATGTCTCTGTTTCTCATTTGTTGTCATATTAAAAGTATGAACTAAACCACACTAGGGCAAATGAAAGGTGTTTCCTTCAATTATACAGAAAAAAAAAATGTACATGTAATGCAATTGGAGAGGTTTTTAGAAATAGAAAGCAGTGAGCAAGAAAAAAATGGCCAACTTTGAACTGCATATTTGATGCTACATTTCCTTTTGTCTCTGATGGCTATTTTCCAAATGATGTATGCTCTATATTCCTATGCACTACACACTTACACACTACAGATTCTGAGGTATGTGTTTTGTAATAAGGGCATTAGAGGTTTCCATCATGGCTTTCTAATCATTGAGCATACACAGTAACCAGACTTATATTTAAAAGCAAGTGTGTTAGTTCATTGGCTCTTTAGAAAACATCATTACTATGTCTTACCTAAGTATTTCTGTAGTTCCTAAAATTGATTCCTTGGCTTTTACTCTCTTGTTTCAAAACAGTCTATCTACTTTGGTCAAGCCAATCTTCATGAGATTTTTAAGACAGAAACTTTTATCATTCTTCAGTCAGGTTCTTAGCTCTGAAAACCAGTTATTATCCTGAGATCTACTTTGCCAAACAAATGTCATTTTCTCCTGTATTATCGGACAACCCACAAGTTCTGTGGTTCCCATGCACTTTCTTCAATGACTTAACATTGCTCATGATTTTTTGTTGTTTTGTTTTTTCCAACCCCTACATCTCCAACTTTCAAAGCTAACCCTACCACTTCTACCAGGATTCTCAGATTTATCTAGTTCAAATTAAATTTTCCTGTTTTCTTCTTGATTTCTCGTAAAAAGTTGCAACTTGTGTGTCTTCATGGATACACTTAGAACAATATGTCTCACTGATCTTACTGGATTGTGAGTTCCTGGCAAAGAAACTCATTCCTCTCAAATCACATGGACACAATGCCCTGCTTATTGTAACAGGTCTAAACATCAGTGAATCTTATTCTCAGATATTTCCTGGGGAATTATTATATTAAACAAATCTTAAATAAGTGTCCTTTGTCTATTTTACATCCTCTCTTTCTAGCTGATGAAGATGACTAGGTGGTTGTGTTTAGGGGTAAGATTACTGTATCATGGTCACAACATTAATCAAGGAAAAATAGCTATAAGGAAACCACATACAAACTTTTCACTGTTACTACTTTTTTGTATCCTTCTCATTTTCTCCTTCTTTTCTTTGTTATTTTCTTTAAATATTCTTTATTTTTGTACATTTTTTACACTTTGTACATTTTGTACAGTTTTATACATTGCCTCAACTGCATTCTATAAATGTTTTAAAAAGTGGAAAAGGGAAATTCTAAAATTTCCCAGAATATAAAATATGTAATAATGTAAACTTTTTGTTTTACACTTAACCATGACATATTATCATCATCATTACCCTTCATTTGAAATTACTATTTTCATAATAATCAACTGCAATTTATCCTGAATCCTAGAGGCCTCTGTGGTTCCTTTAGGAACTCTCCAGACATGTGTTATAGGAAATGAGATATGGGTTAATCCAAAGGATTTCTCTATGAGAAATATTTATGCTGTCTCTTTTTTTCTCTTTTACTCCTCCCCAGTTGCGAATCTTGGTATAATTTCATATTTAACCTCATTCTCTGAGGTATATATGTGGTCCGTAGCTTAACTCTCTGAACAAGAAAAATGTCAATATGGGCGTACGAATGTTTATCTTTTCTGGCTTCGTCAGTATGTTCCTTTTCTAACCCTGCTGCTGCTGCTGCTAAGTCGCTTCACCCAACTAAATTTAATGTCAAGAGGAAATCCTGGAGCTTTATGCTTTACGTGGCAGAAATTTCTCAAGGAAGTAAAGTTCTCACCACCATTCTCACTTTTAACCAGTACAGAGTTTTCTGACCTCTATGTAAGTTGTAAATCCAGAGAGACTTTGGCCCTACATGTACTTGCAGGTGACAGTACTGTTTTCAAACAAGTGTTTGCTTTCTTATTTGTAAGACAGAGCATATTGTAAAGGAGAGGAACTGAAGGGAATATTGTGGTTATTACATGAACTGAAATGTGGTTAGCACCACACACATGGTGGTTGCTCAATATATGCATTTTTCTCTATTGAGAAAAGGTAAAAGAGAAGCCTGGTGGGCTGCAGTCCATGGGGTCGCTCAGAGCCGGACACGACTGAGCGACTTCACTTTCACTTTTCATTTCATGCATTGGAGGAGGAAATGGCAACCCACTCCAGTGTTCTTGCCTGGAGAATCCCAGGGACGGGGGAGCCTGGTGGGCTGCCGTTTATGGGGTCACACAGAGTCAGACACAATTGAAGTGACTTAGCAGCAGTAGCAAAAGAGAATAAGGGCAACCGATTTTGGCACTTGATAATCTCAGTTGATTTCAAACTCCATGAGATTATGAGTTTGAACCTCCTAATCTGTAAACCTGTGAAACTCTGACAACCTCCACTGACTCCAAACGTCTAGCAGATTGTTCTTACATCAATGTGTATGCTGAACAAATGAACAAAGAAATCAACAAACATGAATGGGACTAAATTTTGAGTCTGGTGTTTACCACTGTCCATTTAAGGAGTAAGTTGTTTGAGCTTTAGTTTCTTCATCATCAAGATGAGGATCATCTGTCTTCCTAAATTATTACCATGTTTAAAGGAAACCATCTGGGAGGTTTTCAAAATACTATTAAGTACTGAATAGATTTTTATGGAATGTATGGATGCATGAATTGAGACAATTGGAACAAGAAGTAGAGGTTCAAGTCTATGAGGATACATTCACAGGTTAACCTTCAGATCAGATCAGATCAGTTGCTCAGTCGTGTCCGACTCTTTGTGACCCCATGAATCGCAGCACGCCAGGCCTCCCTGTCCATCACCAACTCCCGGAGTTCACTCAGACTCACGTCCATCGAGTCAGTGATGCCATCCAGCCATCTCATCCTCTGGCGTCCCCTTCTCCTCCTGCCCCCAATCCCTCCCAGCATCAGAGTCTTTTCCAATGAGTCAACTCTTCG
>NW_011494751.1:1796750-1803281 GCF_000754665.1 Bison bison bison
CAGGTACTGGAGTTTCAGCTTTAGCATCATTCCTTCCAAAGAAATCCCAGGGCTGATCTCCTTCAGAATAGACTGGTTGGATCTCCTTGCAGTCCAAGGGACTCTCAAGAGTCTTCTCCAACACCACAGCTCAAAAGCATCAATTCTTCGGTGCTCAGCCTTCTTCACAGTCCAACTCTAACATCCATACATGACCACAGGAAAACCATAGCCTTGACTAGATGAACCTTTGTTGGCAAAGTAATGTCTCTGCTTTTGAATATGCTATCTAGGTTGGTCATAACTTTCCTCCCAAGGAGTAAGCACCTTTAATTTCATTGCTGCAGTCACCATCTGCAGTGATTTTGGAGCTCAGAAAAATAAAGTCTGACACTGTTTCCCCATCTATTCCCCATGAAGTGATGGGACTGGATGCCATGATCATCATTTTCTGAATGTTGAGCTTTAAGCCAACTTTTTCACTCTCCACTTTCACTTTCATCAAGAGGCTTTTGAGTTCCTCTTCACTTTCTGCCATAAGGGTGGTGTCATCTGCATATCTGAGGTTATTAATATTTCTCCTGGCAATCTTGATTCCAGCTTGTGTTTCTTCCAGTCCAGCGTTTCTCATGATGTACTCTGCTTAGCCATATATATATATATATATAGGAAAGTAAGGTAGTTATTATTGACTTTAGCCTCTGGTCTAATCCCAGATTATCAGAATTATATACAAACCTTGAGCATAGAGCTTAAATGAGTCTCATTCTACTCCATCAACCCCAGTCCCCTCACTCACTCCATGCCAGTTGTATGTACATTGGCAGAAAAAAAAACATAAATTATCAGTGCAGTTATTAGATATTGGTTCCAATGGGTACAGCCTTTGTGTTCAAGATTCATTCTTCATCTTCTCTTCCATTCAGCAGTTAACAGGTCTGCAGGTTTGTGAATGGAGAGTAAAACGAAGGCAACAGTTAGGTTTGGAATGATATCTCATCTAATAAATTAGGTCTCTTACATTTATTTTTCTTTCACATTATGAAAATTATGTAAGAACATATTTTTCTCATGTCAAAAGTAAAATGTGGAGTTACTTTCAGATTGACAAGGTAAATCTTTGTCTTCTGAATTTCATATTTAATATTAACTTCAGAATGTGCTGATTCATTCATCCCCTTTAACATAGTATTTAATTTCTATATACTTATTTTATACATTTATTAATTTTTATATGCAGTTATAAAATCATTTTTAATAGGCAGGGATGCATTAAATGTGTGTATGCATTTTTGTGTCATTGTATATATGTGCACATGTATTGATGTGGATACACACACTCACAGATAAAACAAACTATATCTTTTTAAGAGGGATAAAACATTAGGCATTCTTATGTTTCAGACTATATACTGAATTACTTACTGGCTAAGTTCATTAGCATTTCAGTAATGTAACACTGTGCTATGAAATTTCTTTAATCTTCCTCTCCTCCATAATGAGAAACGCCTCACCCTGCTGTAAAACTTTTGAAGTATTGTGCACAATTTTGGATCTCTGTGACCTATTAAAACAGCGTCTCTTGGAGGCAGACTTTACAGAACTATTAAGCATGGCTTCCCAATTCCTTCGCAAACTACCTTGAACGACTACCTTCAGAAACACCATCTGTCCCCAACACCATTTCTAGGATTTAGCTATCTGTAGTGGTTCACCAGGGGATGCAAATATTTTTATTCTGGTACCTATATATCATACCCTTACTTGAAATTTACTATAAATTTCTGTTCATGAAGAGGTTAATTATTCAACCAGTATGTTTCACTCATTGAAACTGAAAACTTGTAAGGCTTAAATCACTTCTGTCTTTTCAAACTGTTGTGTCTGGCACTAACAATCTGTGTTTATGTGAACAAATAAGAGAAACAATTAAATTCAAAATTGTATATAAATATATTTTAATTTAAATAAGAAGTACTGCCCACATTCTTGCAAGACTATCTCTCTGGCTCAGCTGTCCTCTTCATCCACTCTCCTTCCATGTGTGTAATTATCATGCAGCTATTTTATTCCTTGGGGGCGACAGTCTTTGGCAGATAGTTTGTTTTTCATGACTCTGTATCCCATCTGAGAATTTTACGTTCATCTCATTGGGGCTGTTTCTATGGTATGTTTTGCTATACTGGTTTCATAATTTAATAGTTGTATATCACTTAACCTCTTGAACCTTAACTTCCTCAATTAAGAGATAGGACCAATGATTTCAAATCAAAGGGGTTAATATGATTGATGACTATATTGACAAAAAGTGAAATAGAATTTGGATTATAAGTGAATAAACAATCTTAAATAAATGTTAACATGACTGATGACTATATTGACAAAAGTGAAATAGAATTTGGATTATAAATGAATAAACAATCTTAAATGTTTATTTTTAATCTAAGAGAGAGGGAAAAAAAAGAAAATGGAAAGGAAAAAATAAAAGAACAAAAACTCTATTTGTATCGAAAGACAAAGATAAACATACAATAGTCAAACTTATAAATTAAATATTACTTGATGGATAAAAGGGAAAAATGTGTCTTTTTTTTTTTCTTGTAGATTTAAATCAGCATTCTTTGAAAGAAAAGACTACTTTCTCATTCTAGAACAACTAAATACATGATTCGTACAAGTATTTATTGTAGTTAGAAGACAAATGGCTAGTAAATAATTTATTTTGTGAATTTTATTCATCTTATGAAACTGACCTTTCTCTACAAAGATAACTGCAATTGCCTCCAGCAATGTGAATCATTTCAGGTTTGTTTTTTTTTTAATTTTTTATTAGTGAGAGCAGTTTTGCCAACTCTATTCTTGAAATGATTGTCAACCAAATGCTCAATATTTATGAATTGACATTTTGTGTCTTCTAAATATTCAGTCTTTCTAGATGGATATGTCCTCCCTAGTGTATAGTATTAAGAATAGGTTGCAAAAAAAAAGTCATAAAACGAAAAGTAAACTTTATAACACATGGTTTGAAATCTTAATGTGCTACCTCCAGATCAATCAAACCAATGAACATCAAAGTTCAGTTTCAGCATCAGTATTTTAATGAAATTTTTATCTTTTTTCCGATTTTTTCCTGTGACTGGATTATAGAAGACCGCAGGTAATGTTTGTGTTGTAAAATTGAGGCCAGTAATTTAATCCCACCATAAAACTCACTCACAATTACAACAGCATTGAAATGGTACATAAATGAGTTCTTCATAAAGCAGAAAAGAAAAATTGTGCAACAGTTAAGCTTTTTAATGATGGGCACTAAGGCAATGCTGCTGATTAGATTCTTTGCTAATTACCTTCTGCTACTTAGATTGAATGCATTTCAGCAGAATAGCAGCATCTATTCATAAATAGTTGTTTTCTTGCTAGCGATATGGAAACGTTTGATTCTAAAGTTGGAAAGTACCTCTCAGGGTCATATGACCCAGTCTTCAGCCTGTAGACAAATTTGATTATGCACCACTTGAAACACAGCTCCAATGGCTTCTACTTAGTTGCAGGACATGTACTTTACGCAAAGAGGTTTAAAAAAAAGCTGCAGCAGTAATATCTGAGCTAAGACTCAAAAACCAAAAGGTATAGGTAAAGAACTCCCTGAGAAGGGGAAGAATAAATGCACAAACACTGTCACAAGAATGAATTGGAGGTACAAATGAAGAACAAAGTAGTACAGGATAAGCTTAGAGAATTAGAGAGGAGTCAGATGAAAAAGACTTTTCAGGCCAGGACAAGATATTGGAAATTTAAGTGTTAGCAAAAAGCCCAGAGGGTTTTATCAGAGGAATGCTATCATGCAAATTAAGTCTTAAGAAAATCACCTATCCACTAAGTACAAAATGGGCTGTAGGGGTGGAAGGTTGTTATGGATTGCACTGTACTCCACAAATTGATATATTGATGCCATAGCTCCCAATGTGTCTATATTCTGAGATAGAGTCTTTAAGAAGGTAATTAAGGTTAAATGAGATCACAAGGGCAGGGCCCTTATTAAATAGGACAGGTGGCCCTATAAGAAGAGGAAAATAAACCAGGAGTATGCACACACACAGGAAAGGTCATGTGAGAACATATTGAGAAGGCAGTCCTTTGCAAGCCACAAAGAGAGGCCTGGTCAGAAACCAATCCCACAAGCACACTGACCTTGGATTTTCATGCTCCACAGTCGAAAGAAAATTAATTAATGTTGTTTAAGTCATTGAGTCTGTGGTATTCTGTTATTGCAGCCTGAGCAGATTAATGCAAAGGTTACTGAGTAATCCTCATAAGTGATAAAGGTAGTCTGTGTTGATTAAAATAGAAAACGAGAAAAAATAGACAGATTTCAGATCAATTTTAAAGCTATAGCTTTCTACTTCTAATTAATTAAGTATAGTGTTAAGGAAGAGAGAAATGGCAATAATAGTTCTACAGGTATATGGTAGCACTAATGCCTGATTCAGAGACAGATGGAAAAAGAGCACATTATGAAGTGAAAGGAATTGGTGGTTCTTTTTCTAACATGCTAATTTTGAGATCCAAGAGAGATATAAAGAAGTTGGCAGCAGGATCAGTAATTCAGAGAAGATATCTATTTGAAAGTCACTGTTACTTCCTGTAAAATCAGTAGGATTCCACTGGCTAATTTCCAATTACCCAGAACTTAATTATTTTCAGGATAAATTCAAATACATGTACATGTGTGCACACATACAAACACACACACAAACACACATGCATACACATTTTCCAAAGTGCAACCAATATCTATGTAAAGGCAACTATGTTCCAGGACATCTATTACCTGGAATTATGTTATTTTCTGGTGAAACATAAGACTGTTTCACCAGTCTTATGTGTTTTTAACTGTCTGTTAAAAACCTGCAGTCTAGAGGAGGCAAAGACTGGATATGTAGAGTGTGGCGTATAGACAAGGAAACAAACAATTAAAATAGAATGCTATTATATCCTGTCATGGCACTGCACATAAATTGAAATGGGAACTCACTGCAGAGACAGTATAAAAGCAGAATAAAGGCCTCCCAATAACACACATACTCTACTTCTTAGAAACTATGAATATGTTATGTTACATGAAAAAATGGGATTAAGGTTGTACATGTAATTAAAGTCGATAAGCAGTTGACCTTAAAATAGGGGGAGTATCTTAAATTTGGCAATTTGTCCCAATCTGAATGTATGAACCCTTAAAAGTGGAAGAAGAGGAAGAAAAAAAAAATCAGATAGATGCAAATGTGAAAAGGATTCAACTAGCCATTGCTGGCTTTGAAGGTAGGGGAAAGGGTCCATGAGCTAAGCAATGTGGGTGGTTTCTTGAAGTTGGCAAAGGCAAGGGAATGATTCCACCCCTAAAACTTACAGAAGGAAGCTCAAATCAGTCCTACTAACACCTCAATTTTATCAAAATGAGACCCATATCTTCTGACCTATGGAACAATAAATTTGTATTGTTTTTAAGTCAAAGCAAGATCCTCTATGACCCACCTTTTAGAGTAATGAAAATAAAAACAAAAGTAAACAAGTGGGACCTAATTAAACTTAAAAGCTTTGAGCAGCAAAGGAAACTATAAACAAGGTGAAAAGACAATCCTCAGAATGGGAGAAAATAATAGTAAATGAAACAACTGACATAGGATTAATTTCCAAAATATATAGGCAGCTCGTACAACTCAATACGAGAAAAGCAAACAATCCAATAAAAAACTGGGGAAAAAGACCTAAATAGACATTTCTCCAAAGAATACATACAGATGGTGAATAAACACAAGAAAAGATGCTCAACGTGGCTCATTATTAGAGAAATGCAAACAATGGGATATCACCTCACACTGGTCAGAATGGCCATTCATCAAAAAGTCTACAAACAATAAATGCTGGAGAGGGTGTAGAGGAAAGGGAACCCTCTTGCTCTGTTGGTGGGAATGTAAATCAATACAGCCACTGTGGAAGATGGTATGGAGATTCCTTAAAAACCTAGGAATAAAATCACCATATGACCCAGCAATCCCACTTCTAGGCATACACCCTGGGGAAACCAAAATTGAAAAATACACATGTACCCCAATGTTCACAGCAGCACTATTTATTAAAGCTAGAACATGGAAGCAACTTAGATGTCCATCGACAAATGAATGGATAAAGAAGTTGTGGTACATATACACAGTGGAATATCACTCAGCCATAAAGGGAATGCATTTGAGTCAGTTCTAATGAGGTGGATGAACCTAGAGCCTATTATATAGAGTGAAGTAAGTCAGAAAGAGAAAGATAAATATTGTATACTAACGCATACATATGGAAGCTAGAAAGACGGTACTGAAGAATTTATTTGCAGGGCAGCAATGGAGAAACAGACATAGAGAACAGATTTATGGACATGGGGAGAGGGGAGGAGAGAGTGAGACATATGAAGAGAGTAACATGGAAACTTACATTACCATATATACAATAGATAGCAAATAGGAATTTGTTGTCTCAGGGAATTCAAACAGGGGCTCTGTATCA
>NW_011494751.1:1803381-1805660 GCF_000754665.1 Bison bison bison
AACCACAAAATTCTGTAAAGCAAATACCCTTCAATTAAAAAATAAATAAATTTAAAAATGTATTGTTCTAAGCCTTTGAACAAACTGTGGAGAATTCTTTTCTATTTATTTATTTATTTTTTATTCTCATTTTATTTTATTTATTTATTTATTTTTTTTAAAGGTCCCAGGCCAGGGGTGGCTGGTCTCAACCTGCGCTCGTGCGGGTCCCCGGGATCTCAGTGCGCCGGGCCACCGGCACCGGCTTCGGGGCGGAGTTTGCAACTCACTTGAAAGTTGCACGGAACTGGGCGCTGCCCAACCCCAGGTCTCCGGCGCAGGGCGCAGGCGCAGAGAGCTTTATTTTATTTTTAAACTTTATAATATTGTATTAGTTTTGCCAAATATCGAAGTGAATCCGCCACAGGTATACCTGTGTTCCCCATCCTGAACCCTCCTCCCTCCTCCCTCCCCATAACCTCCCTCTGGGTCTTCCCAGTGCACCAGCCCCAAGCATCCAGTATCGTGCATCGAACCTGGACTGGCGACTCGTTTCATAAGAGATGAGACCACCAGACCAACTGGCCTTCTTCCTGAGAAACCTGGATGCAGGTCAAGAAGCAACAGTTAAAACCAGACATGAAACAAAGGACTGGTTCCAAATTGGGAAAGGAGTACTTCAAGGCTATCTATTGTCACCCAGTTTATTTAACTTATATGCACATTTAATCAAGAGAAATGCTGGGATGGATGAAGCACACGGCAGAATCAAGATTGCAGGGAGAAATATCAATAATGTCAGATATGCAGATAACACCACCCTCATGGCACAAAGCGAAGAGGAACTAAAGAGACCCTTCATGAAGGTGAAAGAGCAGAGTGAAAAAGCTGGCTTAAAATTCAACATTCAAAAAATTAAAATCATGGCATCCAGTCACATCGCTTCATGACAAATAGATGAAGAAACAATGGAAACAGCAACAGACTTTATTTTCTGGGCTCCTTTCTGGGCTCCAAAATCATTGCAGATGGTGACTACAGTCATGAAATTAAAAGATGATTGCTCCTTGAAAGAAAAGTTATGACAAACCTAGACAGCATATTAAAAAGCAGAGACATTTCACTGACAAAGGTCCGAATAGTCAAAGCTATGGCTTTTCCAGCATCAGGTATGGATGTGAGAGATGGACCATAAAGAAAGCTGAGCACCAAAGAATTGATGCTTTTGAACTGTGGTCTTGGAGAAGACTCTTGAGAGTCCCTTGGACAGCAAGAAGATCTAACCAGTCAATCCTAAAAGAAATTAATTCTGAATATTCATTGGGAATGACTGATGCTGAAACTGAAACTCCAATACTTTGGCCACCTGATGCAAAGAGCCAACTCATTAGAAAAGATCCTGTTGCTGGGAAAGATTGATGGCAGGAGGAGAAGGGGATGACAGAGCATGAAATGGTTGGATGGCATCACCAACTCAATGGACATGAGTTTGAGCAAGCTCTGGGAGATGCTGAAGGACAGGTAAATCTAGCATGCTTCAGTCCGTGGGGTCTCAAGGAGTTGGACATGACTGATCGACTGAACGATAACCCAACAAGCTACTAAGTTTGTGGTAATTTGTTATAGTAACAGTAGAAAACTAATATTAATAACTTAAAGCAAGCTTTAGGATCAAAAAGGGATTTTTTTTAAAGAAATAACACTCAAGTTGAAAAGTGTGATGAATTGAGGTTATCCTAAGGTGGGAGAAACTGAAAATACAACAGTGGATCCAAATAGAAAGAATAGTAGAAACCAGTTTGCATCCAAGAGAAAACACATATTAGATAATAATATTTGCATTATTACTTAGTAAATCCTTCAAATAAACAGATGGAAATCAGATTTATAATATCACATGGTAAGTTCTTTAATGTCAGGAATATTATTATAAATGAAAATATTGTAAGAAGAGACACGTGTACCCCAATGTTCATCACAGCACTGTTTATAATAGCCAGGACATGGAAGCAACCTAGATGTCCATCAGCAGATGAATGGATAAGAAAGCTGTGGTACATATACACAATGGAGTATTACTCAGCCATTAAAAAGAATACATTTGAATCAGTTCTAATGAGGTGGATGAAACTGGAGCCTATTATACAGAGTGAAGTAAGCCAGAAGGAAAAACATAAATACAGTATACTAACGCATACATATGGAATTTAGAAAGATGGTAACAATAACCTGGTGCACGAGACAGCAAAAGAGACACTGATGTATAGAACAGTCTTATGGACTCTGTGGGAGAGGGAGAG
>NW_011494751.1:1805760-1890288 GCF_000754665.1 Bison bison bison
ACAGTGGATCCAAATAGAAAGAATAGTAGAAACCAGTTTGCATCCAAGAGAAAACACATATTAGATAATCATATTTGCATTATTACTTAGTAAATCCTTCAAATAAACAGATGGAAATCAGATTTATAATATCACATGGTAAGTTCTTTAATATCAGGAATATTATTATAAATGAAAATATTGTAAGATTAGAAATAATGAGAAATCCTGATTTCATATTAAATTATTTTCTGGACTAGTCCTAGATATTTATACGGATGCATAAATGAGAAATAAAAATAAATAACGTACTTATCTATGTTAAAATTTCATGAAATCCACCTGCATCTGACCAATGTATTAGAAAGTATGTATTATTTGAACATGATTACGTACTTGAGGGTATTTAGGAGGTGTATTTCCTCCCAAATACAGGTGTATTTCCTACACCTATTTTGAGAGGTGTAGGAAACCCTGGAGCAATGTGAAAGGGGGTGACTTCTTTGACCAGAACAATTGAAGAAGTGAGCTTGAAATAGCAAAATAATAATAATAATATATGAAAGTGTGAAATGAAAATTGGGCTGAAAGATACAGAATAATTTATAGTATTTTAAACAAATCCTCCAATACGAAAGAATCCCATTATGACACAGTTTTTATCTTAGAGTTTTCAATACTCTAAAAGCTAAATCATAAACTTGAAATATAACTCAATTTGTTGAAAGATATGTTGGCTCTAATGGAAGGTTGTCTTATCTTACACCACCAGCATTATGAAAGGGACTGACTCATTGTTGCTGCTGATGTAGCAGAGTATACAGTCAGATGTTTGGTTCTAATAAAAAATATTCAGGTTTTAAATGGCCAGAAACTTACAAACATAGAAAACACTAAAGTCTGTGTTAATGATCAGAGTTACTATAATTAAGATCAATTACTGTGCTATGTCTTACTGGGGAGGTTTTCAATATTCTGTGAAATTTGACACTGGATTCCACAAATATGATACACTCTGAGTATAGGATATTAGACGATTACTATCCACAGATTGACATTACCTCTATCTTTTATAAATTGGTATAATACAATAATTATTATTTCTCCTTCTATGCTCAATATTTCTATATACTGAGAGTGTGTGGTTAAACCTATTCAATAAATGAGGAAACAGAAAATGGTCTTCTATCTTCTCTTTCTTACTTCTTCCTTTCCTCCCCCAGTCCCTCCTTCCCTTTACTCCCTCATTTCCTTTCTTCTTTTATTCTTCGTATACAATATATATTTCTCGAACAATGTTCACATAGCATTATCAAGCCCTGGAGACAAATGTTAACCTAATAATGGAAGAATCTATATGTCAAGCATTCCAACTTGTAGGAATTCAAATGACCTGCACTATCCATTACATCTTGTCAGTCTGATTTCTTTTCATTGTAAATAGAAATTAAGGCAATTTCTGCTGCCTCCTCAGGATTTTTCACTCTCATCTGAGAATAAATATAAAATGTGTTGGAAAATAAAGTTACCTAGGGTTGCACAAAAATGCATATCCAAACCCCATTTCCTACTGAATGCAGTACCACACCAGGGGCAGGTAGCTTCTCAAGTATTCATTCAGAAAGATGTATTAAGTACCAGTAATAAAGTCAAGGATGGTAAGCCAAGACCTATCTGAAGAGATGGCATTTGAACTGAGAAGTAAAATGGAGCCACTTAGCTTTGCAGAGTCAGGGAAAGGACATTTGAAACAGAAGAACCCTTGCAAACACTCTGAAGTCTACTGAAGTTGCATTATTCAAGGATGAGATTGAAGTTAAGTGTGTTAGACAAACAGCCCCGAAGCTGTCACCGTGTGGCATTTATGCCCCATGTTCAGCCTCTCCTTCTGAGAGTGGGTGGGAGCTATGGATTGCTTTTAATGAACAGAATACAGAAAATTTAATGGGATGTATTTTTAGTGATTTTTTTGCTATAAAATCATAACTTCTGTCTTGCTGGCAGATTCTCACTATTGATTCTCACCCTTGCTGACTTTGATAAAGCAAGAGGCCATACTGGGGCGGCCCATATGGCAATCAACTGAGGGCAATAAACAGTCAGATAGGAACTGAGGATGGTCACTGGCCAACAGCCAGCAAGGAACTAAACCTGTTAGTTCAACAGGCTGTCAGGAACTGAAACCGGACAATAGCCATGCAGTCTTTAAAGCAGATCTTTCCTTAGTTGAGCTTTCAGATGAGATCCCAGCTTTAGCCAACCTTGATTCCAGTCTCATGAGGGATCCCAAAGCAGAGCAGTCACTGCTGAATCACGCTTTGAGTTCTAACTCTCAGAAGCTTTGAAATAATAAATGGCTGTCATTTTAAGCTGTTGATTTTATGCAGAAAGAGATAATTGATAGAGTAATTGTGGGCAGACATTGAAGGATATATGTAAGGAAGTCTACCTGATCTGATTTTACAAGATCACTCTGAATACTATATAGTGAAAATATTGTGAATGATTAAAGATATAAGAAACCATGAAACTAAAATAAACCAGAGGAAGGATAGCATCTCTATGATCAAAGAGTATTTTGGCAGAGAAAGAATTAAAATAAACTTTGAAAATTATGTAGGGAATGAATGGATCCAAGAGGACTGGGAGAAGACTCTACAAAAGGAAAGAATCTTTGAGTAGTTATGGATGTAGAAATAAATGAATCTTACATAAAGAATGGTTATGTTTTAATGGAAGTAGGTGGTTCCCGTCAAGCAGTAAAAATGATGAAGTTTAAGAAGTAATTGACTTTCACCATCATATCAGAAAAAAGCAATGGCTGGAATTGGAGAGTCTGAGACTCAGGCTGAAACATTCGTAAGTTATTAATAATAAGCCTCCCGGAGAGGTTCCTTATGGAAACTCTTCTAACTGTAACAATGTGATCAAAGTAAATATTTTTATCATTCACACACAGGGAGAAAATACTGAATCTATTAAAGGCATAAATTAGTTGTGAAAACAGATTATGTGCATCATATGATGAAATATCCATATGGAACAAATTACATCAGAGTACTGGTGGGGCCTTAAACATGTGAATGATAGAAGATAAAAGTATAACACTTTTCAATTTCCAATCATTTCAATGGGTTGAAAAATCAAACTGAGAAGGTTTTATTTCTAAACTGAGTGAAGAAATAGAAGGAGGAAGAAGGCAATAGAAATTTCACAGAAGTTGGCAGTTGAAGACCTCGGTAAAGAAATGAATTACTTTGCATTGTAACAACAAAAACAAAATGAAACAAACAACAACAAAAATGGGAATTTAGACTTGAAACATGATGCTCTCCCTAAGTTTGTTTCACTGCCTGTGGAGAGTAAAATCATCTCTTGCTTATACCTTCTACTTAACATAGAGCAGACCGAGAGTCTCCGAATTTCAAGCCTTTTTCAGAGAAACAACATCTAAAATATGTCAGCCACTTGAAGTGGGGATAATACCTCATCTGAGCTCAGATACTTGACATCCTTTACTCTTGGAAGAATTAGATAGGGGCATGAAAGGCCTCAGGTGAAGACTTTGGTTTTGATTACTGAAATACTCTACCTTGTAACAATATGTGTTACTAAATTATGGAAAACACATTACAAAACTATAGGTCAATCAATAATACGTGCTTCCCAGTTTGTGCTCTAGGGATTACTAGATGCCAGGGTTTATCTGATGTGCTCTAATGAAAGTGTAATAAAAGACTTTGAAATGGAAAAGCTAGGGTGCCAAGACCTAACATGGGACAGTGATTCATAATCACTGTTAATCCATAAAATAATCCAGTGATTATGAACCACTATTATTTATAGCTCAGTGCATTCAACATCAGCTTTATATCTAACTGTGCATCAAAAACAATATCCATGATATATTTATATGTTTTCTCATTCACAACATATTCTATGCAGTTTGCCATGTAAATATGCATCTATATTATTATTTTAATTTTAACTGATATATCCTTCACACTCAGTATAGATTCTTGGTACTTATTGAATACACAATAATATTTTTTGTGAATAGAAAGCATTGATATTCTTTTTTATTCCATTGCTAGAATTTGCTGCAATTTATTTAATAAAATACATTTTTAAGCACAACAGCAGTGGATGAATGTGAACCTATATTTATCTGATTATTTTCTAAAATTCTTACACTTCTAAGGGCATATACGCTAGACTTTGATTACAGGGAAAAATATTTTAAGGGCCAAGAACTTTTTTCCTTCCCAATACTACACAGTATTGCAATCCAGTCAAACTTAATAAAACATAATTAAAGCACAAACATTCTCATTACTATTAAAGTAGGAAAACTCCATTTATAAATTCCATTGGATTCTGTATGATATGCAAATTTTATTTCTTCACTATCCTCAAGTAATAATTTCTCCTTATACTTTGTCTGAAACATTGCCCATAGCACATACACGTTTAGAAATATTAAAATGCATGGTTCCAGAAAACCAGAAAATGTGCAGAACTTGATACTGAGAATGCCTAATACACAGTAGGTACTTAACAAGCAGAATGTCTTGCTATTTATTTTGGTTGGGTGACTTTTTTTGGTTATTATTCTTAATTATCTTAACATTATTACTTATGTCATAATTCTTACATAAATGTAAGGTCACAATAAACAGTCAGCAGATGATGAAGAATGCTCAATGATAAGTATTCATTTATCTTAACCCAGCTAATAAATGTCAATTCTTAGATATCAGCCTAGGGGTTAGTTCTGGTAATTCTACCCTTATACCATCTGTTTTGTGGTATTCTTTTTCTCTGGGTCAGTACTCTGCCTAAGATCACTTCCTTCCTACTACTTATATGCTCTTCTCTCCAAGAGAATGCTTACCAAACTTTCCACTTGGATGTGCAATCTAAGAGAGAAGCCGCTCACTGTATTTATATATATATATATTTTTAGAGGGTTTGTACCACTGATCATTGTCTGAGTTGCTCATGGTAGTATACACCAGCAGATAACGCTCAGGTTAATTTATTTTAACCACCTGAATAAGTTTCAAATATAAGTCATTCTCTCATACACGACCTTTCCCAATGCACTATTAATCTTTCAATAATTGAGCTTTATTAGTACACATGTGTCAAGCCAACTTTTAAAGAAATGTCAGACATCTCAAATAAACAGGCACCCTCCCAATGGTGTGGCAATGTCAGAAAAGATGACAAATGAAGAGACAAGCATGTCCTAAAGAAGAAAATATAAATTAACAATGACTTTATCAAGATTCCACAAGGAAAACATTTAATAATCACCTTCAGCCATTTCTCTCTACTCAGAAATACTATCTCTTCCTGGTATCTATTTAATTAAATAGTTCTTACACAAAATCAATAATTAGTCACACTGAAGACAGTTGAGGGATTTTAAGGTCAGCATAAGTTGCAAACAGTCAGTTTCACCAAGTCAAACTGAATCACTGATATTTGCAAAGGAAATTCAGGCTTGGGAAGTATAGCTGCATGAAAGTAAAATACATTTCTAATTTTATTGTTCATTCATAGAGCAATTTGTGGGCTTCCTAGGTAGCACTAGTGGTAAAGAAACTGTCTGCCAATGCAGGAGACATAGGAGATGCAGGTCCCTGAGTCAGGAAGAACCCCTGGAGGAGAGCATAGCAATCCACTTCAGTGTTCTTGCCTGGAGAATCCCATGGACAGAGGAGCCTGGTGGGCTACTGTCCATAGGATCACAAAAAGTTGGACACTACTGAAATAATTTAGCACGTAGGACAATTTTACCAATTCAAAATCTACTTCCTTCAGTGAAGGATACACTGATGATAAACCATTTTAACAAAACACTGCTTTAAATACAGTACATTTACTCTTTTCCTTTTTGAAAAGCTTGTAGTGATAACAGCAACTATTCATTACATGTCTATTCCATACCAAACACAGTGCTAGGTAGTTTTCACTTATAATCTTTAATACAACCATTATTAATATTAGCCTTTTTGATCCTACATTATGGAAATGAGTAAAAATGTTGATAATAGGAAGGAAATAACTGCATGTCAAAACAGTGTCAGACATTATTTTTTGGGGCTCCAAAATCACTGCAGATGGTGATTGCAGCCATGAAATTAAAAGATGCTTACTCTTTGGAAGGAAAGTTATGACCAACCTAGATAGCATATTGAAAAGCAGAGACATTGCTTTGCCAACAAAGGTCCATCTAGTCAAGGCTATGGTTTTTCCAGTAATCATGTATGGATGTGAGAGTTGGACTATAAAGAAAGCTGAACACCAAAGCATTGATGCTTTTGAACTGTGGTGTTGGAGAAGACTCTTGAGAGTTCCTTGGACTGAAGGAGATCCAACCAGTCCATTCTGAAGGAGATCAGTCCTGGGTGTTCTTTGGAAGGAATGATGCTAAAGCTGAAACCAATACTTTGGCAACCTCATGCAAAGAGTTGACTAATTGGAAAAGACTGTGATGCTGGGAGGGATTGGGGGCAGGAGGAGAAGGGGACGACAGAGGATGAGATGGCTGGATGGCATCACTGACTTGATGGACATGAGTTTGGGTGAACTCTGGGAGTTGGTGATGGACAGGGAGGCCTGGCGTGCTGCGATTCATGGGGTCGCAAAGAGTCGGACACGACTGTGAGACTGAACTGAACTGAACTGAACTGAATGTCATATAGTTATTAATTGGTGAAACTGAAGTTAAAATCTAAGAGTGTTTGACTCAAATGACTGTTTCCATCCAGTAAAGCAGATCAAAATAATCTGTGAGTAATTTACTAAATTAGTAGATTAATTATTTTTTAGATTTGTACTACATTAGAAATGGTGGAATAAACTCTTTATTTTGATAAGTACCCTTGGAGGAATTTCAAACACTATGTACTTTAAAGACCTCCTAGATAACCATCATTCAGCATCAATAGTTATGAAGTCAGGGATCACTTTGTTTCATGTATGTTTCCATTCAATATATTTCTCCCATTTTTGGATTATTTTGAGGCAAATTTCAGATATATTATTTTATTTCTAAAAATTCGTGCATCATTTCTACAATAGAAGGGCTTCAATATTTTAAACATTGACAATATCATTATTGCACATCAAATAATATTTTGTTAGAAATTCAAATATCTAATCAAAGTCCAAAATTCCAATTTATCCCATTAATACTGTATTCTCTTAAGTATGATTTTATGGCTATATATCAGGATTGGGTGATAAATCTCAAATCTTATTAATTTATAGATCACCTCTGTTATGTGTGTGCATCTCTCTTTTCTTCTCTTTCCTTTATCTCTTTGTAATTCATTTTTTGAAGAGTCATGTCTTTAGCCCTGCAGAGTTTTTCCCTCAGTCCAGATTTACTGAGTGCAATCACACTGTACTATTTAACACAATATTCTACATCTTGTATTCCTTGGTGTCTCAAACAGTTATGAATCTGCCTTCATTGTAGGAGACCCCAATCCCTGGGTCAGGAAGATCACCTGGAAAAGGGAATGGCTACCCACTCCAGTATTCTCGCCTGGAGAATTCCATGGACAGAGGAGCCTGGTGGGCTACAGTCCATGGGGTTGCAAAGAGTGAGACACGACTAAGCGACTAACACATACAGGTTTATAAAAGAGTTTTTCAATCTCAGAACTGCTGACATTTTTTATTAAGTTGTTTGGATAATCCTTTGTTGCGGGACACTTCCTGTGCATTGTGTGATGTTTAGTAGCATCCCTGGCCTCTCTTCTAGACATCTCTTAGCACTTCTAACTGTAACAATTAAAAATAAAAAATAAAAAAAAGGCTCCAGATTTTGCCAAATGTTACCTAAGGGCAAAATTATACCTGGTTGAGAATCATAAATTTTTATCAAGGTTTTTGCTGTTGTTCTGTCATTCTTGTTTTATTTATCTTTATTGTTCTTTTTTAAACAAATTCATAGGAGATACGGTGTTCTTCTGTCAATTCCCATTTAGTGATGATTGTAGCCATCTATGAACATTTTCCATGTCTACAAAATCATTAAGGGTTGCAAAATGGAGACTTTCTAGTTCTACTGATTCTTCTGTTTTTTGTTTCTTTTTCTAAGCTGGAATGTTTCCATTAAGGGAAATTTTCCTTCATTCATGATATGGTTAGTCGAAGATACAGGGTGTATAATAATATCAGCATAATGTTTAATTTTTGCCCTGCTACCAGTTTATGAAAAAGTAAGTTCTAGCATTCTCCAAAGGTGGTCAGAAATGATACTTTCTGTTTTGTTTTGTTTTCATTTTAATGACTCTCATTAAATCATATATTTTGAATTTTAAACCACTGTAGTTATTATCCCTATCAATGGTTGCATTATCTTATCTTTGACCAATGCTGCTGCTGCTGCTGCTGCGTAGCTTTAGTCATGTCCGACTCTGCGCGACCCCATAGACTGCAGCCCACCAGGCTTCTCATCCCTGGGATTCTCCAGGCAAGAACACTGGAGTGGGTTGCCATTTCCTTCTCCAATGCATCAAAGTGAAAAGTGAAAGTGAAGTCATTCAGTCGTGTCTGACTCTAGCGACCCCATGGACTGCAGCCTACCAGGCTCCTCCGTCCATGGGATTTTCTAGGCAAAAGTATTGGAGTGGGGTGCCATTGCTTTGACCAATGAGACCTCTTCAATCAGACATCTAACTCCTTTAGTTTCGATTTGACTATGGTAGACTTTGACGACATCTTTGATTTTTTATATAAAGAGATGTTCCCATATCATTCTTTATATTGCCATCCTAGGTCTGCTGCTGCTGCTGCTGCTGCTAAGTCGCTTCAGTTGTATCTGACTCTGTGCCATCCCATAGATGGCAGCCCACCAGGCTCCCCCGTCCCTGGGATTCTCCAGACAAGAACACTGGAGTGGGTTGCCATTTCCTTCTCCAATCATTCTAGGTCTAGAACCAGGTATTTCTCCAAGAAGTAAAAATTTTTTTTATTAAATTATATTATTTTTAACTGGCAATAATTATATTTCATTTCCTTTAACTCCTACAGAATACTATTTATAGTGCCTTGTTGGAATATTAAGATGAAAGAAAAAAGTATTTTTTAAGTCTTATTTAGCAATTCCTATAGACTCCAGTATTCTTGCCTGGAATGTTCCGTGGACAGAGGAGCCTGGCGGGCTAGAGTCCATGGAGTCACAAAGAGTCAGAAGTGACTGAGCACATACACAGACTGTAAAGATTGAAGACATAATAAATACATACATACTATTCATCCTTATACTGTCAGCAGTTAGTAGCATACATTGTGAATAGTTTTTAAATGGTTGTTATGCAAAGGAATAAATGGTTTCTAGTTGACTAGAATTAGTGACATTAACATTTGTGTAGTCTGAAGTATCAAATGGACATATTTTTACTAACTTCCTTTTTTCTTCCTCAACATCAAAATCTGTATGCAAAGAAAGCCACCATTTTGAAAAAACAGAACAAAACAAAACATAGATCTTCTTTGCTAAAGGAACCAAAAACACATTAGGTGGAATAGCTATAATTTTAAATAAAAATAAAGCTATCTTTATTAAAGATAAAAAAGAATAAGAGTCAAAGAAAATCATATTAATTTGCACTACCTGTAGAACAAATTAGCAAATGTTGTGACCATCTGTGAAAGACACCAGGGCCACATAAGACATGAAATTATTTAATGTGTTAAATCCATTTAAAATGTTTGTATCCTGTTAGTTCTAACATAATTACTATGTTAATTTCTGTGTGTTTTGCATATTAAATGGAGCGCACTCTGGGAAGCTAATGACCGCTATGTCAGCTTTTTATTAAATCACAAAATAAACATGCACAATCCTCCTTCCAAAGAAAATTAATTTACTATTTCTGCCAGAGTTTAAATATTGGGTAGGCTTTGAAGATTTGACTTCTCTTTGGGGAGACAGTGGGCATGCAGTAGCTTCTTGATTCCTTAGATCATCCTCAAGGCAAGAGCATTTTCAAGGGGAGAGAATTTAAAAGTTTCTCTTTTTTTTTCCTTTTTATCCTTTATTTTTAGCATTGCACAGTTATAAAAACAACTGACATACACTTATAGCCTAGTTTTATGACTATATTAGTTAAGTATTAGTGGGTGGGCAAAGAAATATGAAACCAAATACCTAGGTTCAAAACATTTCAATCAAGTTGGAAATGCAAAATGCAAGACAGTCCAGATTACACTCCTTTTAAGCCAAAGTCACAAAAACAACCAGGAAGTCCTGCCTCATTCCAGCTCCAAACTGAATATGCATGTCTATCAGAGGAAGATGATAATGAATCACACCAAGGCACACCAAAGACAGAAAGAAGGTCAAAAAAGCCTGTGGACAGTAGCAGCCTCTCTGGACCCTTCTTCTTCTCTGTATGGCCTTATTTCTTAGTCTCTCAGTCATGTCCAACTCTTTGCAACTCTGTGGACTGAAGCCTGCCAGGCTCCTCTGTAAATGGGCATTCTCCAGGGAAGAATAGTGGAGTGGGTTGTCACACCCTCCTCCAGGGAATCTTCCCAACCCAGGGATCACCCCAGGCCTCCCACATTCTTTACCCTCTGAGCCATCAGGGAAGCCCAAGAAGAATGGCTTTCCTGACCGGGAAATGAACCCTGTCCGAAGCACTGAGAGCACCAAATCCTTACCACTAGACCACCAGGGAGTGTTGTGTAGCCTTATAACCACCTGAACTACAGGGTGCTGCACAGCAGGTGTTAAAAGTAGAGGATCCTGCTTTAGAGACTATAGAATATGTAGCCTATATTTCCTCATTCAGTTCTTACTCTTCCTCTGAGCAATTACCTGGGAGGTATTTTTGTGTGATGGAAGAGTGATGTTGTGAGACCTCTGACGTACTTACTTTAACCTCAGTTCCATTCCATACAGGTATACTTCATTTTATTTTATTTTATTTTTTTAATTTTTTTTATACTTTACAATATTGTATCGGTTTTGATTGTGCTTTCCTTTATTCTGTTTCACTGATACCACACTTCTTTTATTTATTTATTTTTAAATTGAAGGTTTATGACAACCCTGCATAAAGCAAGTCTATTGTCACCGTTTTTCCAACAGCATTTGCTCACTTCAGGTCTCTGTGTCACATTTTGGTAATTCTCACAATATTTCAACTTTTTCATTATTATTATATTTGTTACAGTGATCTATTGTCAGTGATCTTTGTGACAATGCAAAGATAACTGATCTTAGATCACAGATCATAGAAGGCTCAGATGATGGTTAGCATTTTCAGTAATAAAATATTTGTATTAAGGTATGTACATTTTTTATACATAACACTATTGTACACTTAATGAACTATAGTATGACTTAAATGACTAAACAACAACAACAAAATAATATAAACAATTTTTTTTTGCTCTGGGGAACCAAAAAATGCAACTTGCTTCGCTGCAATATTTGCTTTGTTGTAGTGTCCAAACCCACAATGTCTCTGAGGGATGCCTAGATTCATTACATAATTTCAGGTATGTCTCTGAGACTTTGTTTCCACTTCCATAAATTGAAATAAATACTAAAACTGTTACATTGCTAATGCACAATCAAGTGAGATGAATTTTGGAAAGAACAAAGCTGTATCTGGCATGTGTACCATGTTTTATATATATGTATACGTATATATAATTTATAAATACTTGTTATAATTATTATATACAATAATTCAAATCTTTTAGGGGGACAATAATATCTAGTTTTTGTTTATTTATCTGCTTTAAATTTTTAATTCCCAGGCAGGCAGGCCATGGATTATCTTAGTTCCTAATGCTAAAGAAAAAGTGACAGCAATATTAAATTATAATAAATTCAGATATTTTATTTAATTCTAATGGAGTTCTAAAATATAAAAATTAAAACATTTATCAGATATTTTATTTTCTTAGATATTAACATTTTATTATTTAAATAACATAAATTCATTGCCGTGTGCTGTTACTTTTTAATTTTCAAACTTATATACGTTTTATCATTTGTTCTTAAAAATAAACACTGAATTATGAAGTGAGAGCAGGTATTAATATATACATCCTGAAATCCATAGCGGTTAAAGGAATAGCCTAAAGACCAAAGTTTGTTGGTGAAAAAGTCAGGACCAAACCCCAGATCTCCTTTCACCTAGCGCAAACTTGTTTTACCATCTAGAAGATGGCTTTCCTAAGAATCATTGAGTATTTCTTTTACCCTTTTGATTTCTCATTCTTTCCTCTTTTGATAGCTTGCCCTTGAAAACTCAAAAATTCAGCAGGTGAAAGAAAAGATTTCAAATGATATTCATCTCTAGTGCTCACAGTGAGCGTAAAACTATTTAGGTTTTTCATACTGTTATATAAAATTATCCTAAAGCTTTTGCATTCATAAAATATACTTGTTAATTTTTATCAACTCAGGATCATTTTATTTTCATCAATGATTACCCTCAGCTATAATAAAGTGGTGCCTGAAGGCAAGATTTCCCAACATGGATTCCAAAGATGTATTACGAAGCATTTCTGGAGGACTGTAAGCAAAACATTTTCCAGTGTTTTCAGAATATTTGGTCCATATCCACCAGCATATTTTCATAAAACCATTGTTAGCCAAGGTTTTCTACTGAAATCTTGTGGAGGCATTCATTAGTTGTGTGATCTGTGGAAAAGTCATACCATGTTTTGAACACTCAGCCTCCTGATCTGCTACACAGGGAAAACGACATATATTTTCATTGCATTTGTTGAGGATTTAGAAGAAATTTTGCAAATTTTCTAGCATAAGACCTAGAATTTAGCAAATTCTTAGCACATTTGGGTACCCACTTTACATCTGTATCCTAAATCATTTATTTTAATACAATTTTAAAAACAGTAAATAAATCAGTTTTGTTAATTGGTCATTAAAATCTCTAGATAAGTAAACTCTGAACAAATATTGACGGCTTTATTGTAGTCAGTTCATTCTTGTATATTTCAGCATAGCTGTAAATAATAAGATTTATTCATTTCTTTTTACTCACCCTTTGTCCTACTGATCTAGATAACCTTCTTTTCCTCATCTCTCCTTTCCACCACCTTACCAAATACTTCTGTCTCCAGAGCTTTTCTTGCCCATGCTTCCCTAAGGAGTCATGGAGATGTCCCTTCCCAGATGTACAGAGCTAAGACTACAGATCAGCCTTAGCAGACACTAGACTCTTACATCTACAACTGCCCTGCTATCCATGAATGCAATGTTGTGACTAAATTATTTTTGACCTCTAGAAAAGTTATTTCCCAGCTGACTTTTTGATAGTTCACATAAACAAGGAAAAACACCTGAAAAACCTTCCCTTCAGGTAGCTTAGATAGAACAGTATCCTGAGTAAATATAGTTTAGGCTAAAGCTGAAAACATCCTTTAAAAGTCTCGCAGTTTATTCACAGGTGATGCTCAATATTCATATGGCAAGGTGCTCATGAAACTTATAGTGACCAACTGACTTAGTTTATCATGTCCTGGGGGTACTGCTGGGACATGAGACTTCCTGTCCCTAAAAGTACAAAAGTGTGGGCCAAACCAGAACAAGTTGGTCGCTGTTTGGGAACGGCCATAACATAGATCTTTTAAAAGCATAATACTTATCCAACATCATTTTATGAATTGTATGTTTACTATATAGGCCTTTTACTGCATCACAGCTTCCCCAGAATGTAACCTAACTGAGGACAGAGACTGTACTTTAGTCACTCATGACAGCCATGCCAAGTCACTTGGTAGGTTCTCAAAAACAGGTAGGTTTCTTCTCAGGAGAAGGAAAGAAAGGAGGGAAAGAAGAATGAAGGGAGAATAGCAAAAAGAAAGAAGAAATGGAGGGATGTCTTTGCTTGTTTATCTGTCTCATCTTCGGCACAGTTAATGAAAACTTATATACACAGTTATCAAGGGGAAAACCCTAGAACCATAAGATTGTTTTCAAGACTATAGACAATGAATGACTCCCTGAAGTCTAGAGCACTGGCATGCAAGAGCTTCCTGTAAACCGTTGACACTGCAAGTGTCACGACTGCAAGTTCTGAAAGATGTTAAAAACTTCAAAAAGGCATACTTCATTGTTCGAAAATGTCACAGGTGATAAAAATCAGATTTATCTATATCTGCTGTCTTATAAAAGTAAAATTCAAACTGATATATAATCATTGCTAATGCTTTCTGTTCAACCACACACTGTTTAACTCTGTCATGTTATTTTCTCCCGACTGAAATATTCAATCCTGTATTGCATTTGCTTCAACTTGCTTTCCCTGGATCCTTGACAGGGCTATAGATTATACAGGAAAATTCTAAAAGGAAGTGACTCCGTGAGCTCCAATTACGGATGAGATGATGATTCAAATTCAGGGGCATGGCGTCTGTGGCCTTTCAGTATCGGTAGCTGAACCACTTCTCAGTCAGGTTTCTTTGCTCCAAGGCAGATGGGTAAAGCTTCAACCACACAGATCTGTCCTCTTTTCCTGAGTGCTACCACATCTTGCTACGGCAAAGGCTGCGACATCTGCATTACCGCTTTATCTTGCTGCCTTCAACCAAGGAAAAACTTTCCACGGTATGTCTTCTTTGAAGCCATCAGTCAAAATTGGTCAGCTTTTGTCCAAAATCACTGTTTTTTAATGTAGTAAACTGGAATTATTATTTCTGTCTTACTCACTGGACTATAAGCTCCATAGGGACAGAGACTTTCACATGCATCTTGAAATCCTTGGCATGTAGCACAAGTTCCGCTACATGAATAATATGTGCATATTTATTAAATAAACATCAGCAAACAATGCTGCATGAGTGTCTATAAAAGAAAACATTACTAATTGTAAAGCATAAAAATACTAAAAATCTTACAATCTTATTTTCTGACTCGTTTGTCTTTTTAACTAATTTTATGATTTCTATTATCAGAGTGATAAGTTTTTTCAGTTAAACTGCTATTATTTAAAGTGTAAAATAAGTGTGCTGTTGCTGCTGCTAAGTTGCTTCAGTCGTGTCCAACTCTGTGCGACCCCAGAGATGGCAGCCCACCAGGGTCCCCCGTCCCTGGGATTCTCCAGGCAAGAACACTGAAGTGGGTTGCCATTACCTAATTACAAATTTTTCTTTCAAATTATATTTTTAAGATGTCAACCCAGATAAATAGAAAGAAACTTGCATTACAGTGATAGCACTGTGTTTCTTGGGAATTCACAGCATAAAGTACGGTTTTCAGTGTGTTTTTCTTGAGCTTTTCCTGCGAAACTGCCACATGGACTAGTCATGGTAAAGGTTTTGCAATCCCCTTTCAAAGTCGACTATTTTCAAATTACTGCAGTACCATAAAAATTTCAGACATCAGACTCAGTTTGGTGCACTTTTAGACAGGCAAGGCTTTACACAAAGATGCTGGGCTGTAAGTCTACAAAAGTGAAAGTGAGAGTTGCTCAGTCTGTCCCAGGCATCAGGCCAGAATACTGGGGTGGGTAGCTTATCCCTTCTCCAGCAGATCTCCCTGATCTAAGAATCGAACCAGGGTTTCCTGCATTTCAGGCAGATTCTTTACCAGCTGAGCTACTAGGGAATCCCCCTAACAAAAGTGATATGAATGTAAATAAACCCTGTTTTTGTATAAGTGTTCTAAACTCCTGTACCTCCTTATGGCTTCCCACATGGTCCTAGTGGTAAAGAACCTGCCTGCCAGGGCAGAAGACATGGGTTCAACCCCTGAGTTGGGGAAATACCCTGGAGATGGGCAAGGCATGGCAATCCACTCCAGGATTCTTGCCAGGAGAATCCCACGGACAGCAGAGCCTGGCAGGCTATGGTGTATAGGGTTGCAAAGTGTCAGAATCGACTGAAGCGACTTAGCATTCAAAAATGGCTTTTAAGAAAGAGAATCATAGACTTAGAAGATGAACTTATAGTTGCTGGGGGGAAGGGATAGTTAGGGACTTTGGGAAGGTCATGTACACACTCCAACCACTATATTTAAAATGGATAACCAACAAAGACCTATCATATAGCACATGGTCCTATGCTCAATGTCACGAGCTAGCCTGGATAAGAGTGGGGTTTGAGTGAGAGTACAGTTCAGTTCAGTTGTTCAGTTGTGTCCAACTCTTTGCAACCCCATGGACTGCAGAACACCAGGCCTCCCTGATCATTACCAACTCCTAGAGTTTACTCAAACTCATGTCCATTGAGTCGCTGATGACATCCAGCCATCTCATCCTCTGCCATCCCCTTCTCCTCCTGCCTTCAATCTTTCCCAGCATCAGGGTCTTTTCCAATGGGTCAGTTCTTCCCATCTGGTGGCCAAAGTATTGGAGTTTCAGCTTCAGCATCAGTCCTTCCAATGAATATTCAGGACTGATTTCTTTTAGGATTGACTTGTTGGGTCTTTTTGCAGTCTAAGGGACTCTCAAGAGTCTTCTCCAAAACCACTGTTGAAAAGCATCAATTCTTCAGTGTTCAGCTTTCTTTATAGTTCAACTCTCACATCCATACATTACTATTGGAAAAACCATAGCCTTGACTAGACAGACCTTTTTTTGGCTAAGTAATGTCTCTGCTTTTTAATATGCTGTTTAGGTTGGTCATAAGCATCTTTTAATTTCATGGCTGCATTCACCATTTGCAGTGATTTTGGAGCACCCCCAAAATAAACACTGTCACTGTTTCCCCATCTATTTGCCATGAAATGATGGGACTAGATGGCATGTTCTTAGTTTTCTGAACATTGAGCTTTCAGCCAACTTTTCACTCTCTTCTTTCACTTTCAAGAGGCTCTTTAGTTGGGTGAGAATGTTCACCTGAAACTACCATAACATTGTTAATTGGAGATATCCCAATACAAAATGCTTTGGTGTTACAAAAATAAACATATAAAAAGCTAAAAAAAATTGAACTCTACGAAAAAAAAAAAGTGGCTGTTTAACACAGTAACATTGTGGCTTTTGACAAATCAACGAAACTATGTAAGTCATAGTTTGCTCTTCTGTAAACTCCTACAAATGATACCTGCAGTGCAAGATTTCCAGAAGATAAATAAAATATAATACTTTTTTTTTTTTTTGCGGAGCATATGTGCTCAAGGAATGATAGTTTACTTCTTTTCTCCAGTGGTTCCTGGAACTTTATACCACTGCCTTTCCATAAATTATGTTTCTCATATTTTCCATGCTTGCAATTTGATATCTCTTATATGTTATTTAGAAAAACAACCTCTGTCCAATTTCCTTGTTATTTTGACTGAGATCTGGCCCTGCTCTCTGGTTTTACCTCTGTCTTACTAGTTTCACTATCGAGCATACTATTAATATATACATTAATAAATGTGTTAATATATACAATATATATATAAGAACTTTTTGCTTATACATTATTTCCTTTCTTATCTATGCTAGACAGTTTAATCTTTATTATTTCAGGAGAAAGCTACTGTAGGAGAGCAATATGCGCTATTTTTCTTTTTTTTTTTCAATTAACTTTTATTCTTCTCTAGGTTGTATGCCGCTGGAATGGCAAAATCTCTTTGTCAACCAATAGTGTTTGGCCCTATTCTAGTTGCACCATAAGTTTTTAACATTTTTTTTAATATTTATTTATTTGGTCATGTAGGGTCTTAGTTGCAGCATGTGGACTCTCCAGTTGCAGCATGGGCTTGGCTGCCCTGAGACATGGCATGCGGGATCTTAGTTCCCCAACAAGCAATCAAACCCATGGCCCTTGCATGGAAGGTGGATTCTTAACCACTGGACCACTGAAAAAGTCCCAACACTATTTTTTTTTTAAATATTGACTATTGTGGCAGTTCTCAATGAGTAAGAAAATAAACAAGAAGACAAACACACTCACACACACACACATACACACACACACCTTTTCTATGCTGGCATCTTAACTATGACCCAAGAAATGGAAAATAGGGAAATGTCAATCTGTGAAACACCGCCATAAATGGTTGTTATAATCTGCTGAAACATCAGCAATTCATCATGTTCTAGAGATATGAGAGACCTCACAGCTGAGAGAAATTGAAACACATAATAGGAAATAGAACGGGCAAAGGACATACAATCTCTTACCAACTTATTCAAAAAACCAGTATCTCCTTCTGACCATTAAGTTTTATCTTCCTATGACTCTTCTTTTTTACTGAAAATGGCAAACTTACATTCTATTATCCCATACAAATTTTGAAGGACTTCCACATGACTTGACAAATTTTTCTCTCTCTAACAGCATATAGTGTTGCTATTTTTATCCTCACTAATAATAACAATATTATATAAACCAAATGTCTTAAGTCAGACAGTAGAGGGCAAAGCCATAATTTCACTAATCAAACATATTTACTCAGCATCTACCATGCACCAGGTATTATTTTAGACACTGGGGACACACTGGTAAACAAAATAGAATAAAATCCCTCCCTTCATGGAGCTTAGATTGTAGTGTAGAAAACATAATGAACAAGTTTTAAAACATTGCCTATTTAGAGGAAACCAAGGAAACCAATACAGTAGTGGGGCTTCCCTGGTGGCTCAGATGGTAAAGCATCTGCCTACAATATGGGAGACCCAGGTTCTGTCCCTGTGTCGAGAAGATCCCCTGGAGAATGAAATGACAACCCACTCCAGTATTCTTGCCTGGAGGATCCCCATGGACAGAGGAGCCTGGCGGGCTAAGGTTTGTGGGGTCACAAAGAGTCAGACAGGACTGAGCAAGTAACACACACACGTAATACAGTAGTGAGACTGGGAATATGAAGGAAGATTTACTTTAAGCCTGTTAGGGAAAGTTCTCTGGGGGCAGATAACTGCAATGATAAAGAGTACTTGAGAAGGAGTCAGGCTTACAAAATTCTGGGGAAGTGAATTCCAAAGAGGGAGGAATAGGTGTAAATGTCATCAGCAGTGTTGAACCTTCGGTCTCCAGTTTCTCAATCCAGTGCTCTGTCCAAAATCATTGTTGACTCCTTTCTCCACCTGTGTTTAGAGAAGGTGCTTGCAGATAAACTTCTGTTTACATGAACCCCATATTTATTGATACTTCAGATGTGCCTCCAGAATGACTCATTCCATTTATAACATGCCACCATCTGGTACTCTATATATCCATGATAGTGAAGTTGGAAGACTGAGCGCTTTTTCATTTATCTTCCAACATTGCTGCATGCCCAGTGCATTAACATACGGCCCAATTAGCTAGAACATGGCACTAATGAGGCCAGTTGTAAATTCAATTTTTGTACGGGCCACTTAGCTTTTTATTTTGTTCTGGCTGAAGGTCTGCTCTCCCACTGTTCACAGTTGCATGAGTCGCCTCCAGGTTAGCCACTCTGCCAATGTTTTTCATACACCTCCCCCTCTCCCCTCATCCCTGTTCCTATTACAGGGCCCTCCACAGAATAGATGTTCAATTAATGTCAGTTTGCTTCATCTTTTAAATTTTATTTACAGAAAGAACTTGAAAAAAGTTGGTTTGTTGTACATCACATATTAGGATCTATATGAACTTCTTCCTTAAAAAACTTCAACTTTGAGGGACTGTATCACTGACAGGCTTAGCATTAGTGTACCTCTCTTCTCTCTCCTTTACTAAGCAAATGCTCCAACCCCATCTTTTGAGTCAATAACTTATTGCTATTTACATCATTTTTATGTCTAGATCCACCTGTGCTTCAAGGAAAATTTGAATGCTGCTTCTTCTGCGAAGTTCTTCACGATTCTACCTCCTCTCTCAAAGCTCTCATAAAATGTGTTATCTGTCTACATTTTTTTTTCATAGTATTTGCCGCTTCCTGTTTTGCATCATTTTTGTGTATCTCTTAACCTCTTCCCAGTTCTTACTTCCTTGAGTGAGGGTTTAATCTCTAAAATCCCCTTAAAACCACCAAAAAGTTTTTTTCTTCACCTCTTCTATTTAAAAAAATGCAGTGACTTTGATTCTGTTAGTTTCAGTTTTACCATGTTAGAAATAAGTGTGTAATAATATCTTCCCGTGCACTTACTATAATGACTAAATGTGTGTGCTGTGCTTAGTTGCTCCGTCATGTTTGACTCTCTATGACACCAAGGACTGTAGCCTGCCAGGCTCCTCTGTCCATGGAGATCCTCCAGGCAAGAATACTGGAGTGGGTTGCCATGCCCTCCTCCAGGGAATCCTCCCAACTCAGGGTTGAACCCAGGTCTCCCGCATTGCACGCAAATTCTTTACCATCTGAACCACCAGGGTGATGCAAAAGCCAGTGTTGTGTAATATTCTAATTCTGCCACTTAGTTTTGCAATTTAGGACAATCATTCAACCTGCCTTAACTTCAACGTCTTTATCTATAAAACATAAGAGTGGTGACTCCAATCCTTTAAACTTAATTTGGAAACTAAATGAGTATGAAGTACCTAATATAATTCTCAGAACATATTAACAATTCAGTAAAAGCCAACTTTTTTCTTTCTGCTGTTGTCATTCCTATATGACAATCATATTGCCTGGTACATAATAGAAACTGTAAATAATATTTATTGAGTATTATAGTTAATACTCAAATATTTACTGGGTATTGATTATGTGCTTAGACTATGTGCTAGGCCCTATGCTTAACATGAGACACAAAAGTAAATACTAAAGTTGTTAAAGTTTGTAGTTTAGCCACTAAAATATACATTAAACATATCATTTAATCCTGCACAAAGTATGAAGTTGAATAAATGTAAGATTTTATGAGTGGATGAACTATACAGGGGAGAAGTCAGAGTTCCTTGCACAAATTCTGGGCCTGAAATATTACTGCATGAAAGCATCCTTTATTTGTTTTTTAAGAAGTCTGAATTTTTCTATAGGTAATAAACCATCAAATTTGGAAACCCAGCCAGTTTCTAGCTTTGGCTCAAAAAGTAATAAATTCAAAGAATGCAAAACACATTTACTGGGCAAAGCTCTCTCCAAGAACCAAAACAAAATGGGAAAAGGAGCATTCCTGGCAGCTTTCCCTCAATTTTTATTGCTTATACAAACTGCTTTTGCAGGATGTACTTTGGACAACTGAATTATGAGCCTTAACTTTAGCATTGTTCATCAATTTATCTTCTGTAACTCAACAGGATCTGACTGGAAGCCAAAGTCATAATTCAGTTGTCCTCAACACATAATATCAAGGGGAAGGAAAGCATCGTGCAGACAAAAACTTAGAAAGTACGATTCTGTAGAAGGATTTTTTTCCTCCTCTTACTTTCCCAAAGATTTCTAAGCCTTTCTAGTCAGGAGTATTGTGTCACTGGGGGGAGATGAATTTAAGAAAGAAAGCAGAAGGAATTCTTGCCTTCTACTACCTGAATCATATTTTAAATCACTCCTCAAATCATTATTCTTTCTTTCCAGCTGACATATTCATTTTATTTCCAAAAGTAGAAACAATTAATCAGCACTATATTGATAATACCTGGATAATGTTTTAACCTTCACAGCAATCTATTTTTATACAATTCATGCAATGCAAGTTGACTTTTTTCTGTAATTATTACTTAGAAAAAAGCTCTAGTGTGTGTATGCTTCATGTGTATTTAAAAAATGAAGAAACATTTTAAACAAATAGTGTTATCACATACATCCGTGTGATGAAACCAAAGTGTGTATTCTTAAAACAAAATGAATTGGTAAAAACTGCTTATAAATTGCTTGTAAAATAAAGAATGTATATTGCTAAGAGATTTCATTCTTCAATAATGCTATTACTCACACAGGCATTGTGGTTTATGAATTTCAGATAGGGAGGGAGGAAGGAAGAGAAAGAGTGAGAGATACAGAAAAACAAAAGAGAAAAGGCAGAAAAAAGGCACCCATACTTTTTATCACAGTGTTATAGCACCAAACGAATACCGATGGCATCTCATATTTTAATTGTCTCTCTTTTTCAATTTCTTTTCTTCCTTATTTTGTCTTTAACCAATGTTTCTATAATTCTGGTGTTCTATTTTGTATATGATTTTTTAAATTTTGCTATTTAAATTTAATATTATAATATAAGCTTGCTCTCATGATATTGTAATTCCTGAACACATAATTTTCATGGCTCTCATGTATCCCGTAGAATCTGTGCAAATGTGGTAGAATGGACAGAGGTTTTCTGTCTCCTGCCCTTGGAACCACTCCATTTTGACTCCGGATTGAGAAGATAATGTCTACACACAGTAATTGATTGAACTTATGCCGTGTATAGAGTAAAGCAGAGTGTCTTAGGAACTCCATGCTGAAGGGTCCACTAACTCCAACCAAAGCACCAGTGGCATGAATGGAACTTACCAGCTCACGTACAAAGTAGGGCCACACAGTGAGGCCCTAAAGGGAGAGCAGGAGGAGAGCAGGAGCAAGAGGAGGAAAAGGAACCTAGGCACTGTGAGGTGTACAGAGGAAGACGACATCTGAAGGGGCAGCTGACTAGGAAGAAGAAAGGGAAATATGACATGCATGGGCTATGGTATATTTACATCTATAACCATGTAACTTTAGATTCTCTGAAGATTAACCAAATTCAAATTCTTCCTGGTAGTTCCAAAATATGAGCATAGACACAACAACTTTATTTAAACAACAAATTTTTGAATGAACAATGATTGTTTACAAACTCTATAGTCCACAGCTGTTAAGTGTCCATCATGTCTGAGGTAGGATGGGGCAGAAGAGAGAGAAAAAATTCTCCTCAAATAGTTATAGATTGTCACCTGTTAAATCTGAGCTCAATTCATATTTTGTTTTGCTTCAAGTTATGTATTGTATTATCAGTACATCTACCTCCCTACAAACAAGATAGTACAAAATATTGTTTACACACACACACACATGTTTTCCTTTTTTCTGAGGATATATGGATTTGATTATATCATTAAAACATTTGTCTACAAATTAATGAAATAATGGAACAAACTCTGCCCAGAGAAATGCTTTGAATGCAAAACAAAGAAACAGAAGATAGCCACCTTTGAAAAATATGGTTTGTGCCTTCATTTAAATCCCTAATGAACAGAAAATGTGAACAGAAAACTCAGTGCCCAGGAAATGTGGAGAAATGAATAACTACTCATCATTTGCTCAAAAGCTTTCTGAGCAATCAATGCACAAACAATTAAAAGGTTGAGAGGTGGGGTCAGAGGTTGTTCTTTGGAGGGAAGAGCTGATCCAAGTGGAGAGTCCCTTGGAAATTAATTAGAGCCTAGTTAGAAGTCAAAAATAAAGAACATAAATGATCCTGTGCTCCCCCAGCCACGTCACACAAATGATGATGGAATGCATTTGTGAATCTTTCCTGATGCCTTCGTACTGAATTAATCACTCTTCCTACCCTGAACACACAGCAATTTGCTTCAAACCCCATTTGGAATGCATATCACACTGACTTCTTTTAAACTTAGTTATATGCTTGCCTATCTCTCCTACCAAATTAAAAGCTTTTCTAGGCTAGAATTCTTATCTGAAAGCATATTGCTGGTTTTAAGAATAATATCTAAAATGTTTTATATGTAATTGATATGAATTATTTAAAATTAAAATGTGATTTCCTTAAACAAAACAAGAGTCCTCACTTTTTATAAAATGTATGGAATGTTTAAGCTTTTTTGATATTATTGGTGATAGGACCAACTTTTTATGAAAAGGAAAAGTAGATGTGTGTCTATATTCGTGAATAATGAAGTGACTGAGAGAAACAGGCAGACCAAGACACAGAGAAAGAGAACGGGCTCCGAATGTCTTCAAGATTTCTGTTTTAAGATTAGCCTTTAATTTGATATTAAAATAGCTATATTGTATAATTTCTCAGATGTATTAACTCATTTGAGCTTAAACATGGTTTATATTAATCAGCATGTGAATGATACAGGAAAACAAAGGTAAGAATAAATATGATATAGAATATAAATAATAAGCTGTTCAAATAGAATAGACTAAGATATTATTCCAAAACCAACCCACCACACACAATTTCAGATTTATCTATTTATTTTAAAAGTTGAGCTTATTTGGTTATCTGGGGAGGCAGTGATCAAGTCCATCCACAAAAAAAGAAATGCAAAAAAGCAAAATGGTTGTCTGAGAAGGCCTTACAAATAGCTGTGAAAACAAGAGAAACAAAAGGCAAAGGAGAAAAGGAAAGATATACCTATTTGAATGCAGAGTTTCAAAGAATAGCCAGGAGAGATAAGAATGCCATCCTCAGTAATCAATGCGAAGAAACAGAGGAAAACAATAGAATGGGAAAAACTAGCGATCTCTTCAAGAATATTAGAGACACCAAGGGAATATTTCATGCAAAGATGATCACAATAAAGGATAGAAATGATATGAACCTAACAGAAGCAAAGATATTAAGAAGAGGTGGCAAGAGTACACAGAAGGACTACACAAAAAAAGATCTTCATGACCCAGATAACCATGATGGTGTGATCAACACCTAGAGCCAGACGTCCTGGAATTCAAAGTCAAGTGGGCCTTAGGTAACATCAATACAAACAAAGTTAGTGGATATGATGGAATTCCAGTTGAGCTATTTAAAATCCTAAAACATGATGCTGTGAAAGTGCTGCACTCAATATGCCAGCAAATCTGGAAAACTCAGCAGTGGCAACAAGACTGGAAAAGGTCAGTTTTCATTCCAATCACAAAGAAAGAGAGTGCCAAAGAATGTTCACACTACCACACAATTGCACTTATTTCACATGCTAGCAAAGTAATGCTCCAAATTCTCCTGTTGAAGCCAGGCTTCAACATTACGTGAACTGTGAACTTCCAGATGTTCAAGCTGGATTTAGAAAAGGCAGAGGAACCACAGATCAAATTAACACCATCTTTTGGATCATCCAAAAAGCAAGAGAGTTCCAGAAAAACATCTATGTTTGCTTTATTGATTATGCTAAAGCCTTTGACTGTGTAGATCACAAAACACTGTGAAAAATTCTTAAAGAGATGGGAATATGAGACCACTTGACCTGCCTCCTGAGAAATCTGTATGCAGCAGGTCAAGAAGCAACATTAGAATGGGGCATGGCAAAACAGACTGGTTCCAAATCAGGAAAGGAGTATATGAGTACATCAAGGCTGTATATTGTCACCCTGTTCAGTTAACTTATATGCAGAGTACATCATGAGAAATGCTGGACTGGATGAAGCACAAGCAGGAATCAAGACTGCTGGGAGAAATATCAATAACCTCAGATACGCAGATGACACCAACCTTATGGCAGAAAGTGAAAAAGAAATAAAGAGCGTCTTGATGAAAGTGAAAGAGCAGAGTGAAAATGTTGGCTTTAAAGTCAACATTCAGAAAACTAAGATCATGGTATTTGGTCCCATCATTTCATGCCAAATAGATGGGAAAACAATGAAAACAGTGAGAAACTTTATTTTTCTGGGCTCCAAAATCACTGCAGATGGTGACTGTAGCCATGAAATTAAAAGACGATTTCTCCTTGGAAGAAAAGCTATGACCAACCTAGACAACATATTAAAAAGCAGAGACATTGCATTACCCAGACTTCCCTGGTGGCTCAGATGGTAAAGTGTGTGCCTACAATGCGGAAGACCTGGGTTCAATCCCTGGTTCAGGAATATCTCCTGGAGAAGGAAATGGCAACCCACTTCAGTGTTCTTGCCTGGAAAATCCCATGGACAGAGGAGCCTAGTAGGCTACAGTCCATGGGGTTGCAAAGAGTTGGACATGACTGAGCAACTTCACTTTTTATATTACCCACAAAGGTCTGTCTAGTCAAAGCTATGCTTTTTCCAATAGTCATGTATGGATGTGAGAGTTGGACTATAAAGAAAGCTGAGCACCGAAGAATTGATGCTATTACAACTGTAGTGTTGGAGAAGACTCTTGAGAATCCCTTGGACTGCAAGGAGATCCAACCAGTCAATCTTAAAGGAAATCAGTCCTGAATATTCATTGGAAGGACTGATGTTGAAGCTGAAACTCCAATACTTTGGCCACCCAATACAAAGTACTGACTCATTTGAAGATACCCTGATGCTCGGAAAGATTGAAGGCGGGAGGAGAAAGGGACAACAGAAGATGAGATGGTTGGATGGTATCACCAACATGATGGATTTGAGTTTGAGTAGGCTCTGAGAGTTGTTGATGGACAGAGAAGCCTGGCGTTCTGCAGTCCATCGGGTCACAAAGAGTCAGACACGCCTGAGCGATTGAACTGAACTGGGGAAAAGAAAAAAAAAAAATTTCCACTTTTAAAAATACAAGTTAACCCTCACAATATCCTTCCTTCTCTAACAGTGTATCAATGACAACGTTATTATCATTTGGGCACATTAACTTGAGTAACTATCAGTAATCCATGGAGTCAGATAGTCCTATTATTATTCTTTCCAATAAGTCAAACTATGACAATAATAAGAAAAATGATGCTATAACTAACAATTGTATTATATGACGGTGTACAAAGCATTTTCATGTGTTTAACTCAGTAATAGTATCTAGTTTGTTTTGAGTACTTACTGTTTGCCAGGCATAAAGCTAAGTTTGGGTAGAATATTGCCTTTACTTTTGCATCAATACCATAAGGTTGGCATTCTTATTATGATTTCAGTTTAGCTAATCAAAAAGATATATCTCAAGGTACTGACCTGTTAAAAGTTACACAGTGGCTGTAGTAGGATTTGTTTCTAATTTTTTAATTGAAATATAGTTCATGTGCAATATTGTATATGCTACATGTGTACAACATAGTGAGTCACGATTTTTAAAGGTTAACTCCATTTATAAATAGCAGCCAATATTTTCTGTATTCCTTATGTTTTACAATACAGCCTTATATACCCTTATAGCTAATTTTATACCTAATAGTTCATATTTCTTAGTGCCCTACCCCTATATTGCCCCTCCCTCTTCTCTCTCCCCTCTGGTACCTATTACTTTGTTCTCTACATCTGTGAGTTTGCTTTTTTGTTTATATTGACTAGTTTGCTTTATATATTTAGATTCTACATATAAGTGATATCATCCATTATTTATCTTTCTCTGCTGACTTATTTCACTTAGCATAATGCCCTCCGAGTCCATTCATGCTGCTGTTAATGGGAAACTCTCATTTATTTTTTAAGTTGAGTGGCATTTCACTGTGATATTCACAATTAGGTTGCTTCCACATCTTGGCATTTGTACCTAATGCTGCTATGAACATTAGGAATCATGTACCTTTTTGAATTAGTGTTTTTTGAATTCTTGTTTTTTCAGATAGATACCAAGGAGTGGAACTGCTGTTATGTGTTTGTTTGTTTATGTATACAAAAAGTTCTATTTTTAGTTCCTTAAGAAAATTTCCTATTGTTTTCAATAATGGCAGCACCGATTTACATTCCAATCAACAGTGTAGGAGGATTCCTTTTTCTCCACATCTTCACCAACATGTGTTATGTTCTTTTTGAGGCTAACCATTATGATAGGGGTGAGGTGATATCTCATTGTAGTATTGCATTTCCCTGATGACTAGCTATGTTGAGCATCTCCCCATGTGCCTGCTAGCCATCTGAATTTCCTTTTTTGAAAAATGACTATGCAGTTCTGCTCAATTTTTTAACTAGATTTTTGATTTTTTTTTTTTGAGGTTGAGTTGTATGATCTGTTTATATATGTTGGATATCAACCCATTATCAGTCATATAATTTGAAAAAATATTCTCTCCAGTAGGTTCTCTTTTCATTTTGTCAGTGGTTTCCTTTGCTGTGCAAAAGCTTTTAAGTTTAATTGGACCCAATTTGATTATTTTTGCTTTCATTTCCTTTGTTTTAGGAGATGGATCCAAAAAGGTATTGATGTGATTTATGTCAGTGTTCTACCTATGTTTTCCTCTAGGATTTTTATGATATCTGATCTTATATTTAGGTCTTTTGAGTTTATTTTTGTATATGGTATTAGAGAATGTTCTACTATTGAAGAGACTGTTTTCTGCAGTGTATATTCTTGCCACATTTGTCCACAGAGTGACTGTAAGTGTGTGGGTATATTTCTGGGCTCTCTATTCTGTTCCATTGAACTGCATATCTGTTTTTGTGCCAGTACCAAACTGTTTTGCTTACTGTAGCTTTGTAGTGTAATCTAAAGTCAGGAAGTATGATTCCTCCAGCTCTGTTCTTCATTCTCAAGACTGTCTTGGCTATTCAGGGTCTTTAGTTCCTCTATACAAATTTTAAACAAAGGTAGTTTATTTCTACTTTTGAACACTAAGGTATACTGTCTCACTTAAAATAATATCACCATTAAAGTTTGTCCAGGAAATAAATACTTAATCCATGTCTACTCTTTTAAATTTTAAGCTATGTTTTTAAGATAGTATTTTATCTTTATAAAACAATGCAAAATAAGCAACATTACTGTCATTGTGTAGATGGTAAAACTAAGACATTGCTAGGATATGACTCATATTTAAAACTGGCATAGTTGGCATTCAAGCTTCTGTTGTTTGACACCAAACCCTAGGATCTTTCCACTGTGGCTTACTGAAGAGCAAAAGTGGATTTCAAAAGTGCCAAAAGAAGAATGAAGATTCTAGATATAGAAGATTCTTTGAAGAATCTTCAAAGAGGTGGCTTCCCAGATGGCATGATAAAGAATCCACTTGCCAATGCAGGAGACACAAAAGACATGGATTCAATCCTGGCTTGGGAAGATCTACACTAGGAAATGGCAACCCACTCCAGTATTCTTGTCAGGAGAATTCCATGGATGGCGGAGCCTGATAGGCTACAGTCCATGGGGTTGCAAAGAACTGGACACAACTGAGTAACTGAGCACATATTTAGGGTATTTACATCTGGAAAACTTAGGGATCTTATGGGAATACCCCAGTCCAAGGAGCAAAAGACTTGACTTCATCAACTCTGTAGTCAAGTTTTAGCAACTGCATCCCATGTAAGTTAGAAATAAAAATATTTTGTTGTTGTTTTTAAAGCTGTTAAAGCAGAATCATTGAATCATTGAATTAAATTCAACTGAATTCAATCACTGATCTAAATTCAATTCACTGAATCACACAAATACAGTTATCAAATACTAAGACAGAAGAGATTGTAGTGACACAATCTCTAGATTTATTACCAGCTTTGACTTGCACCTTTAAGACACACAGAATAATCTTTATACAGTGAGTTAGGACTATTTTAGATATAAAGAAGACCTATCTTTATGTAAGATAGTCACAGAATCCACCAATCTCCTTGCATTTTGCTTTTTTTCATATTTTACCCTCATTTTAATGGCTTCAATCCTTCTTTTTGATATGAAATAGCTTCCTAAATTTCTATTTTAGGTCACCTCTAAGAACTTTTGGTGACATACTCTCTTCGGGTCTTGCATTCCTAGCTTTTTTGGTAAAATCAGTAGACCTAATTGAAATTGACCAAACATGTCAGGCTCTTAGTAGTCTAGGTAAATGGAAAATTGAATTTTCCCATTCTCTTTGAAATTGAGTACGGGTGTGTGACTTGTTTTTGCCAAAGAAATGAAAAATGAAATGATACATCACTTGTGGATGAAATTTTAAAGAGGGAGGCAGCAATTCATCAGACTGCTTTTGCACCAGTTGGTTAATAGAGACATGCATTTAGATAAAATGTCTTTCAGCCTGGATTCCCTGAATTGCCAAAATGAATAGAACTCTTATGGTAATACACAAAACTAAAACTAATAACTGAGATTCTGGAAGTATCTGTCACTTGGGGATACCTGGACAGAGATTGACGTATTAACTGATTAACTGATGCTACTACCAGAATTTCAAATAAAACTTTCTGGTCTCTATCGTTTCTGTGCATCCCAAAGTTTAATGTGTATAGTTTCTTAATTCATGTGTAGACACAAGCATTAATTGCCAAAAATGATAAAACCATCCACGATAAACACTTATTTTTTTCATGATTATTTTTATGCCCAGAGTCAGCTCTACTGTTTCAATAGTTTTACCCTTTTCAAACACCCACTTGTTACGCTCTTACTTTTATGACAAAGGAGAGTGTTCATGAAGATATGATGCCTCATAAAACTTTATATTATAATAGTGTTCATGGAGAAATATATTTTCCTGAGACTGGATGTATTTATCGTTTGTGGAGTTCAACTGCAGCATCAAAATCAACCTTTACAGACCCTTTTAACGTTAAATCTAACTTTATACATTCTAAACTAAAGGCTGGAAACTACCTGCATAAATCTTCATAATGTATCTTTGACATCAACTAGCACTTAAAAAACATTCTGATGTGTTAACTGAAAATTAATCAGAGATAGGCTGATTGAATTTTCCATTGAAGTTGAATATTCTAAAGAAAAGTCTAAGAAAGAAAAAGAAAAGGGGAGATGCATGTTGCACCTTGCTTCATACAGAATATTTGTAAATCTGCCTAACCTCTTATTTTTATTTATTTAAATTAACAGCAGCAGCATTCATTGCCTTTTAGCCCCCAGGTACAGTGAACTACTTTTTAAGGAACTTCAAAATATCATTTAAACCTTTTAAAATAATTCAGCCAATACAAGTGTTGAGAAAGCATCATTTGAATTGGCAAACCAAAGAACTGGGCCCCAGGGGTCAGTAATCTGGATTTAGCCCGAGCTATCTGTTAAGAAAATTTTGATGGAGACTTCCCCAGGAGTAACAGTATATTCCCAAGGAAAAACAGAATGGAATGGAAATTGGGCTGTGCCCAATGTTAAATGCAACTATTTGGAAGACTTCCCACTCTTTCATCTCCCCAGCTCAGATTATAAACTTTGTTAGCAGTTTCAGTTTTTGGTCTTTTTGTCTCTGCACAGTAATCCAATTTTAAATCTTATTCACATTGGGAATATATCCCGTCAAAGCATCAGCATCCTATATTCATTTTGTGTTCTATAAGTCATTGGAAGTTTTTCATTTAGTTTGAAACGTCTTGAAGCCCTCATCAAAGGTGATGCTAAAAGAACAATTTTAATAAGTCATCTAGTGCTTCTCTCAGCTTGTGCATATTTTTGGCAGCACAGGAATATTGCTTTCTGCCATCTGTGCAGAATAGAATTTGGATTTTTGTTCAGGGTCAGTTAGAATGTGCTTAAAACCAAATGTGTAACTAGGCTTTGATTCTTGCTCTAAACTCTAAGTATGTGTTGTTTAGAATTTAAAGTAGTTGCACTAAAATCTTCTCTTTATTTTCTGTAGCTGACATAATATACTAATAAAGTTTAAAATAAATTCTTTTCAGTGGCTGTGGGTTGTTTTGTTTTTATGGCAATCTAATCTAACAGCATTTCATTTAGTTTGTTTTGAAGATACACACTGGCAGAGGGATAACTTAAGAAACCACGACAGCAGTCGTATACACAAATGTATAAATACAAAGTCTGACTGAGGAATGTCTATGCACCAAGCAAAGGTCTCAGTAACACTTCTGCTCGATGTCTGCATTCCCATTACTGCAGGAGAGGAGACTGAGGTGCAGTAGTGACGTAACTAATAAATAAAACCAGGCTATTATCTTGGGTTTGTGTTGTACCAAAGCTAACTTTCTACTTACAGAAATATCTCTAATAATACTAACTTCTCTTCAACAAATATAAATTCCTCTCATATGGTAAGGAGTACGCTGGTTTTCTTGTGGGGAAAGAAATTGAAGACAGGAGGTCTCATTCTTTCAGACTTGATAAATATAAATAAACAAGGTAGCACACATTACTGCAAAGATGTTCTTTCTCAAACACAAAGCTAAGTAAATTTTGTCAAAAGATGTCATTAGTGTCTTTCAATCTACAGGATAAAGTCTAAACTTTTTAACATGACATTAACTGAACCTCATTTCTCAGGCAACTTAATCTCTAATATGCTAATGTCTTTATATCCTACATTTTAGCTACACCAAACTACTTGTGCTTTTTTTTTTTTCTCACTATCCTAACATTTTGTTGTTCCAATTTCTCTACCTGGGATTTCTTTTCATAATTTTAAAGGCAAGCTCTTATCTGTCAAGAATCATCTAAAATAGTACCCTGCATAGATTATGCTTTTTTTAAAACCTCTGAACCACAACCATGCTTCCTCAACATGGTTATGGCAGCGATCGCTATGTTTATGTACTTTCTTCCTGAGTAGATTGGATTTTACAGTCTCAGGGCCATGTCCAGGATATGTGATAGAATACATCCATTAAATATTCTTTTAATAAGCAAAACAAGAACAGAAGAGAGAGGGTTGGTGAAAGGACTCATCCAAATATCTTTTGTAGGAGAGCAATAGGAAGCCCCAAAATAAATCTTATTAAAACTCAAAGCAAATAAATTCTATCATCTTAAAAAATTACCTAGTTAAGTTTTTTGAAGAACGTTAATTTTCAAGGTTTCCATTAAAATTATAGACACATATCAATAAAAATGACCTCAGTCACTTTAGCTACCATGTATTCAGAAAGGGGAACTTCAACAATAATTTTCTTTAAAATCCAGCCAACATACTTTAATTATTGTGAACGAAAGAGCAAAGCACAGATGTCCACATTGATATCTCAATTCTGGACTATATGATGGTCTTACACAGACAAAGACACCCCCATCCACACACTCACAGTGATAGCCTCATACAGACACACATGTGAGTGCATGCACATGCCACATCCACATACTCTTTTAAAATAGATTTTGCTACTTATAAATACAAGATGATCAATATTCTACATGTAACAACAAATTCTGATTGTATTTCTTATATTTCTTTGGTGTTTTCCTTTTCTCTGTCTTTTCATTTGTTAGTTCTTGTAACTAACTGTAGCATTCTTTTAGTATTATTTCTGCTTCAGTACATTATCTTGATTTATCCCAGGAAAAAAAGCATAAACAAATACAACTAAAAACTGAAAGAAGGATACAATAAGCTCCAGAACTGAGATAGGATTAGATCTTTCAGAAAGTGCTTGGGTTTAGTACAAGAGATATGACAGTAGACCTCCAGGAATCTTTGTAATGGAGTTTGTCTGAGGATTGACACTAAGAGAAAAAGAAACAAAAAAGAAAAGATAATAAACTATGGAAAAAAGAGAGGCTAGGGTAACCAGTAAGAAAGTGACAGTGTTAGTCACTCACTAGTATCTGACTCTTTGCAAGTCCATGGTCTTTCCATGGGATTCTTCAGGCAAGAATGCTGTTGTGTGTTGCCATTCCATTTTCCAGGGAATCTTCCTGACCCAGGGATTGAACCCGGGATTCAATCTGCAGGCAGATACTTTACCACCTCAGTGTACATTATATTATTTTCCCAGGGCTCCATCCTGGGTGCCAAAATCTTGTTCATTCAGAGAATTGGCAGAGATGGATCATTTTTTCCCATTTTCAGTTTCTGGCATGTTCTCTCTGAGTAGCTCATTTGAAGAATGTAAATTCCAGAAACATGGGTCTGTGCATTCCAGAGCCTTTGAAGTGATGAGAACACTGGTTGTTGGTTGAATGAAGAAGCAAGAATACCGGAGCTTCTGATGCCAAGTCCCAGGTGTGTACACTTCACCTGTCTCTATCTCCAGACTCATCTCTCGCCACATCATAGTTAACCCACCTCAGTCTCCTAGGTCTGCTTCTCAGCAATGAGTCCTCCCACCTACTGGCATTTTCTGTGGTCTGAAACCCTATATCATCTGGCCTAATAGATAGTATGAGCCACAAAGCAAGCCCCATGTGTAATGATAAATTTTCTAGTAGCCACACTAAAAAAGTAAATTAAACAGGCAAAGTTAATTTTGATTGCATTTTTTTTTTTTATTTAACCCAATATATCCAAAACATGTGGGCATCCCAGGTGGTGGTTATGGTAAAGAGTCCACATGCCAATGCAGGAGACTTCAGAGATGCACATTCCATCCCTGGGTCAGGAAGATCCTCTGGAGAAGGGAATGGCAACCCACTCTGGTATTCTTGCCTGGAGAATCCCATGGATAGAGAAGTCTGGCAGGCTACAGTCAGTGGGATCACAAAAAGTGGGACACAACTGAAGCAACTTAGCACACACACGCATCCAAAACATTAACTTTTGACACACAGTCTATTCAGAGGTATGAACAAGATGATTTATATTCTTTTATTTTTACAATAACATTTAGAAGTTTTTGTGGATAATGGACTTACAGCACACATGAATTTACAGCAGCCACTTTTCATGTCCTGTACTGGACAGTGCAAGTCAAACCCTTACTGTCTTCACTCTCCTCCCTCCGCCTTTCCCTGGGAAGCTGTTCTAATCTACTATCATGGCTTAGAGAAAAACTTTCCTTTTATAGAAATGAGATTTTACCTCTATATCATACACACCTCTATACATTTCTTCATTATAGCAATTTCATGCTAATGAGTAATAGCTCTCAGTGCTATCAGTTTAAAATCTGTATTCCTCATCAGACCTCAGACTCTAGGACCACTTCTTTCATATGAATCCTTGTATGTCTTGTGCTTACATAATAATGTCCAAAAGGAGGAAATATTTAATTATTACACATTGAATAACCATTATTCAGTGCCTCTGATTCTTTATCTCCTCATATGTATGCTGCTGCTGCTGCTGCTATGTCGCTTCACTCGTGTCCAACTCTGTGCGACCCCATAGACGGCAGCCCACCAGGCTCCCCCATCCCTGGGATTCTCCAGGCAAGAACACTGGAGTGGGTTGCCATTTCCTTCTCCAATGCATGAAAGTGAAAAGTCAAAGTGAAGTCGCTCAGTCGTGTCCGACTCTTAGTGACCTCACGGACTTCAGCCTACCAGGCTCCTCCGTTCATGGGATTTTCCAGGCAAGAGTACTGGAGTGGGGTGCCATTGCCTTCTCTGCCTCATATGTATAGTGAGGATAAAAACAGTAATACCTAATTCACAGAGCTATTATGAGGATTAAATGAGTTCATACATTCATGTGTGTGTGTTTATGTCTGTACTGAGAATAATGGCTAGTACATCTAAATTGTACTTAGGATCTGGCTTTTGGTAAGAAATGTAGCAGTCTACAAAATTTAATTTTGTGAGGATTAAAGCAGAAAGTAGATTGAGGAGGGTGCCTGACATATGATACTGCTACTTTAAACAATTTGTTATGCTTAGTCTGTTATTTCATAATAAATGTCAAAGAATATGTTTTACTAATTAAACCTCTTAGTATTAATTTGTAGCCCTAAACTTGGATTGCAACACTCTTTAGAGGTCCAGGAAAATAAAGAGTATAGTTCATTTAACAACAGTCTGCACATCTAATTACTACAAAAAATGCAGAAAGAGGACTTTAATTATAAGTCACCCATGAGACTGTTTGGTGAGTGTGTCTAGATGGTAAGGCCACTTATCTGTAAACCATGACTTCTGGAGTCTAATATTTCCACTTCCATCAATGTTATGTGATCTACAAAGGCATTTGAGTTTCTATAGCTTCATTTGTCTAATGAGAGGTAGGACTGGTGATTCTTTATTGCCTAAATTTGGGCCAGTCATAAAAACTTGTCCCCGTAACTAGCTTTCTTTAGCTCCCTCAGCAGAGGCATACACTGTTGATTGCTTATTTTACTTTTCTTTTCCTTTCATTTCCTTTACTCCCTCTGTCTGAATGTAGATGTAATAAAGTCAGTCTCCTGCAGAGTACCATGGGAAACACTGGGTTACATCTTATAAGGCCTCCTTAGCTTGTAAATGATAAGGATAAGAATCCGTAGTGAATATCCAGTCCATCCAAAGTAAAAGTAGAAATATAATGGGATAAAATTGTTGTAAAGATAACCCAGTGTCCTAGACAAGGATTTAAAAGGCTTTTTTTTTTGGAAGTATATTTGATTTACAATATTGTGTTAGTTTTCTGGTGTATAGGAAAGTGATTCAGACATACATATATATGCACACACATATGCTTCAGATATATATATATATATATACACACACACATACATATTCCTTTTAATATTATTTTCAATTATGGTTTATTAAAGATATCAAATATAGTTAATATAGTTCCCTGTGCTATACAGTAGAACTTTGTTTAAAAGGCCTTTTTTTAAAAAGCAGATGTTAATCCTCAAAGAGACACATGTACCCCAATGTTCATCGCAGCACTGTTTATAATAGCCAGGACATGGAAGCAACCTAGATGTCCATCAGCAGATGAATGGATAAGAAAGCTGTGGTACATATACACAATGGAGTATTACTCAGCCATTAAAAAGAATACATTTGAATCCATTCTAATGAGGTGGATGAAACTGGAGCCGATTATACAGAGTGAAGTAAGCCAGAAGGAAAAACACCAATAGAGTATACTAACGCATATATATGGAATTTAGAAAGATGGTAACAATAACCCTGTGTACGAGACAGCAAAAGAGACACTGATGTATAGAACAATCTTATGGACTCTGGGGGAGAGGGTGGGAAGATTTGGGAGAATGGCATTGAAACATGTAAAATATCATGTATGAAACGAGATGCCAATCCAGGTTCAATGCACGATACTGGATGCTTGGGGCTAGTGCACTGGGACGACCCAGAAGGATGGTATGGGGAGGGAGGAGGGAGGAGGGTTCAGGATGGGGAACACATGTATACCTGTGATGGATTCATTTTGATATTTGGCAAAACTAATACAATTATGTAAAGTTTAAAAATAAGATAAAATAAAAAAAAGGAAAAAAAATAAATAAAAAAGCAGATGTTAATCCTCAAGAGGGAGTCGTATACACTTCAGTGTAAAGGACCTAGTTGCCACAATAATTCTTTGTTTTGGACAGAAATCTAGTATGTTCGCTGATTTCCACAATCAAAAGATGACTACATGGTGGAACTGGGCTGATTTTTCTTACTACACAATGTAAGTGGTCAGAATGGCCAGTAGGGATATGGAGATCCTGTGGGTCACAGGTAGGAGTGGAGGTGACACCTTATTGCAGCTCAGCTTATCACCAAGAGAAAAAGTTAATGATTTTTAATCAAGAAATTAAAGATAAATGGGATTTCAAAGTAAGGGAGGCAAGAAATTAGAGACCTGTGGAGGATAAGAAAGGGAAGTAGCTAGAGAAGCGTTACTGTGCACATGTGTATTTAATACTTGATGATGCCTCTGTATGTGGGTAAATGTTAAACAAAATAGAGAAGATTAGGAGGATTTACCATGCATCATGAAAAGCAAAGGGATGGAATTCAGTCTGATGTAAATTAGTTTGAATGCTGAAACACAACTTAATAGTTGCATGCCCTTCATCTGCTTACTTAAGTTTGATAAGCTTCCATGGTCTCTACTTGTAAAGAAACAGATAAATGCCTAGGGTAAAGATTTCAGATTTCTTTCTTCTTCTTTTTTTTTTTTTTTGCTTTGGTTTTCTTGTTTGCTTTGGTCTGTATAGTCAAAACTATGATTTTTCCAGTAGTCATGTACAGATGTGATAGTTGGACCATAAAGAAGGCTAAGGGCTGAAGAATTGAGGCCTTCAAATTGTGGTGCTGGAGAAGCCTCCTGACAGCTAGTTGGACAGCAAGGAGATCAAACCAGTCAATCCTAAAGGAAATCAACCCTGAATATTCATTTGAAGTACTGATGATGAAACTGAAGCTCCAATACTTTGGCCAACTGATACGAAGAGCTGACTCATTGGAAAATACCTTAATGCTAGGAAAGATTGAAGGCAAAAGGAGAAGAAGGCAGCAGAGGATGAGATGGTTTGATAGCATCGTCGACTCAATGGATGTGAATCTGAGCAAATTTGGAGAGAGAGTGAAGGACAGGGAAGCCTGGAGTCCATGGGATTGCAAAAAATCAGACATGACTGAGTGACTGAACAACAACAGAACAGATATAAATAATATTATTTCTGTTTTCCATTCCCTTTTCTCTTTCATCTGAATGGCACTGTACTTGTACAATTCTGTAGTTAGCATTATCAAACCTGAAGATTTCACACTGTACATTTGGGAATACAAACCAAAATGAAGAGAAGAATGTGACAAAATTGCATGGTGTGTGTGTTGTGAAAGGTGAAGGTGCTGATTAAATAGTTTCCATTTCTTAGATTATTTCTGGCTCAATTTTCTAGACTGTTAGGTACTTTCAAGATCTTTACATTCTTAAGAATAAAACTTTCATCTTTGCATACAAATAACTATGTAGAGATATAAGAATAAAGTAATATACTCATTATCAATAAGTAAATTTAAGACAGTAATGAGCATAGCTAAGTATCTTCATCACTTTTATATACACTGCCTTTTTACACATGCATGATAATCAGGTGCGATAGGTAATTACAAGCCCTCCCTCACAGATATAGTAAGATTCACCTTAAGGGTGTAGAGCAAAACATTGCAGGCTCTCTAAATCTCACCTTTTCCTATAATATTGCTGCTACCAAATGCAACCATATTCACTTGTGTAAAAAGATCACATTTTATCAATAATTTCCCTGATGTTTGGAGAACACAAGTACTGGAGAGGAATGTGGTTGACATAAAATCACTGAAAAAAAAAGTAAGCACTCTTTTCAGGGAATCTGTCTCTAATTTAAAAAGTCCATAACTTTCCAAAAGAAAGTACCATACAGAAGGGAATGAGTTAACACTTACTATCTAGGAAACATTATGTAAGGTCTTTATGAATAGGCCTTCAGTCCTAGATCTTTAAAGTCTACTAGTTGTGGGACTAAAAGCAGCATACCCAATATGATAGCATTTCCAGGAAGGTATGATGATACCTGCTTGAAGACAAATCATTTCCAAGTCATTGTGCCCTGAACAATGTAACAGTAAGCACTACTGACATACCTATTGGACTAAATAAATACACATTGATGAGATCTTTGCTATCTATAAATATTAAATAAGCATTCGACCTGCCTACATCATGGAGTATTTAGGAATTATCATGGAACTAAAATATCCCATATTGTGTACATGACAATAAGATTATAAGGAGGTATTATTCTCAATCTAAATTTAAAAGGTTCTGTTGTTCTAATCCACCTAGCTCATTATTTTTGAAACTTATTGATCATTCACTTAGCATATATGTATTGAACATCTACTCCATTGAAAAAGCTGCGATAAGCACTTAAAATTTATTTTAGTAGAAAAAACTTTGTTCAGTAGATAATTGTTAGTACATTTTGTGCCCCAAAGTGTTGATACTAATAGATGTGTTTCAGGGTATCTTTCGGGTCATATGTTTAAGGTGAATGGAGAGTGGGATGGAGAAGAAGGCAGTAGATCACTTTGAAGACAGTGGACAATTTTTAATATAGTTACGGAGAAAGAGAAAGCAATGAGAGGAAGATAAACAAAGCAAGGTTGTTAGATTGCTGAGGATCCATTTGGTTTTGGTTATCACTGCTTTGGAGAAGGCAATGGCACCCCACTCCAGTACGTTTGCCTAGAAAATCCCACGGACGGAGGATCACAGCTTTACAGTCAAATCAATATGTTGCTAAGTTTTCAACTTCTATAGGCCTTGTCATTACAGTTTCGGTAAATCAGCTTCAAGATCCTGTGTAGAATGCCCGATCTTAGAAAGATCTTTAAGATGTCAAAATATAGTACTTTAATTGCAAGATGGTGAAGAAAAGGCAGATGAATGAAAGTTGTATAATGACAACTGGGTCAGTTGTTTTAAACTTTTCTCCTTCTTTATTACAGCAACTCCATGCTATAAGTACGGTTCCTCTAAAGTTACATATGGTATGACATTCAGGAGAATTAAGCAACTGGCCCAAGGTCATGAGCGACAATAACCAGGAATAGCACCATATTGGTCCCTGTCCTAAGTACGTGCTATTTTCTCTCACTACACTGTATATATGTCTATTATGGGCATTTTTTTATATTACTCTATAGCGTATAAACCCAATGTGTACTTTCCCCCAAAATCTCAAGAACACCTACCCCCAAAAAATGTTCTTTAGGAGGTGAGGCTTTAATCTTTTCAATGTTTGTGCAAATACATAGTTGATGCTTTCAATTTCTGTTCCACAAAGCACAAAGAAAATGGCCTTACTATGGGAAGTTTTGAAAACAGGCAGTTCCCGTTATTTGCCTCTGCACCGAAAGGCCCTTGAAATGCCCTGTACAGCACGAGATTTTGAGCATGACCACATTTTAACAGATCTGCCAGGATACATTAGCTGCAAAACACTTCCTCTGGGTTGACCTACTGACCTGATTAGTGGCTTGGCACAACATTATCCATCTGGAAACTGAAGCGTGTCTGCCAAACACAATGGTCAGAGTTTTGGCAGGGTTGAAATTGAGCTGTTCTTTCTAATGATGCCTTGCTAACAGGTTCATTTACCTCCCATGACCACTTCTTGAATGTTATAGTAATGTCATGCTTGGTGGGGTGGAAAACACATAGGTTTTGGAACGGAACAGACTAAAGTTTGAGCTGATTTAACCACTTAATAGTTTGTCAATTACAGTACCACTTTGAGGATCAGTATTTTTTTTAATCTGTAAAGTGGGGACAATGATTTCTTTTCCATGGAGTTGTTTTGGGGATTACAGATAGTGCCTTGTGGATCAAGAAGGAATCATTTATTGAAACTTTATTGTTGAAATGCATTCTATCACATGCTTTACAAAGATTATTTCATTTTGAAAATGTCATATTCCTTAAGCATTATTATTACCCAAATTTAAGAATGAAGAAATAAAGGTTAGATAGGTAAATTTATTTGTCTTATACAACAACTTCAGAGTTAGGAGTAGAATTTGATGTCAGTAGACACACTTTAGAATGTCTGTGATTTGTCACCAGATATAAATGCCTTCAAATGCATTGGTGAATTTCCAATCTTTGGTTTGGGGGACTGACTAGAGATCACCCATAAAAATATCAAATTACAGAGTTAAAAGTTTCAGAAAGGTTTACTAGATAGAGCTTACATCATTTAATGCTCAATATACTTGTAAGAATGACAGAGGAATGTATTAACTGATCTGCTGTAGTCGTCTTCTGCTCTTAATTATGCTGGGCTTCCTACAGGAAGTGTGATGGAGGAATTACCAGAGCTCAAAGTAATTTACCATTCACTAGGCTAAATGTTTTGCATGAGTCTCTTTTGATATTCATTATCTTTAAAGTGTGTCCCTTTGGTAGGAGATGAATTAAATATGGAAGTTGTGCTTAGAGTATAACAATTGACTGAAATAACATTTTCCAAAAGGGGAAAAAAAAAAACACACCCATCTGGGGAGTGTGTGTGTGCCTGTGTATGCATGCGGTTCTATATGTTGTGCGTGGTACTCTCAGTTTGCATGCAGTTGTTTATGTTGTGAATGTGGTATTCTCGGTTTGCCTGATAAGGGAATCTGCCTGCTAAGATCTCTCCTCTTTAAGATGTACTGTAATAAAGATTTTACCTGGGACAAATTGAGCCAAGAATGTGAACAAAATGAACAAAGTGTCATAGTGTGTGTAACATATTTCCAGAGACATAAAAGATGCACCCAAACATTAAGTGACTGGAAGTGTTCTGTGTAAACTTACTATAACAAGATTTCACGTCGAAACTCTTTCAACAATCTATCAGGAGCTTGACTTAATCTGCCTCTAATTTTAAGTAAATATTTTCAGTAGAGGCAAAGTATTATGTCTCCCTTTCATGGAAAAAAAAAAAAAATCAGGGCGAAGCTCTCAACCATGGCAGGCAAATGACCACTACCTTACTCAGAAATGCACTGAGCACTGCCACTGATTTGATGCATTCATAACCTTGAACAAACCATTTAACCGAGGGCACTGGGAATGCAGCTCCCATACTTTGGCCACCTGACGCGAACAGCTGACTCCTTGAAAGAGACCCTGATGCTGGGATAGATTGAAGTCAGAAGGAGACGAGGACGACAGGAGATGAGATGGTTGGATGGCATCACTGATGCACAGCAGGAACTTGGGCAAACTCCAGGAGATGGTGGGTGACAGGGAGGCCTGGTGTGCTGCAGTCCATCAGGTCACGAAGGGCTAGACACGCTTGGTAACTGAACAACAACAGAACTGGGAATGAGGCAACTATTTGTCAATGGAAGGGTTTTAATTATACGATTGAAGGAGAACAATTATAAAGAAAAAAATATTTTGGCAATTTGAGATTCAGATCTCAGCACTACTGCTTCCTACATGTATTCTCAACTGTAAAAAAAAAAAATACTTTCATAATTAGAGTCCTGTGAAAGTGAGTTTACATAATACATATCAGGACTTGACAAAACATAAGTAATCAATAAATACTACTTATCTTTCCTTCAATATTTCACCCTCCACGATTTCACAATTTTAAACCTGGGGAACCAAAAAATCTTGATTCTAATGAGAAAGTTACTTAAATTCCCTGAGTCTCATGTTCAGAATTAATACAAAGTTAGATCAAGATTGTGAAAGAGGTTTCAATCCCTCTTATGCATTGGTAATGGCCTTCTGGAACAGTCTGTTAAAAACATTTAAGTCTACGTGGAGACTATAGGGGGAAAAAAGCCTGTTGTTAATAAGTCTGCTGTGATACAGGCATGCCACATACACTCTATCTTGGGATAGTGATTTATACTATTCTCCCCAGACTTTAAAGCACAGGGTTATAGAATTTGTTGAAGCTTGCACTGGAAATCAATTTTGAAAGAAAAATGATGTGTTCCTTTAGTCATAGTACTGTGACAAGATGATGTCATAAACAGATATTAAACAAGCCACATATAATGCACTGAAATCTGTGCTAGGGATAGTGAGAGACATAAATTTGAGGAAAGCATCTTGTCTTCCAAGAACAAACTACTATTTACTAAGGCTTAATTAACAGGCCCATAGATTTTCACAGGAGTCTCAGTATTGAAGCATTGCTGATGGTCATGAGTACCCTCATGCTTGCAGAACACATATTTGCAAGCACATTAGAAAGAATATGCCTACTAATTATATGATTAATCATATTTAGATTTAATAATCATTTCATGTGCTTGACCCTGGGTTAAATTAAACAACTCACTTAACCTCACTATAAATGATAAATTAGGTAATACTGTGAATTAATGTACTTAAAAAGTAAACTTAGAAAAGTAAAGGAATCAGTCTAATGTCACAAAGTATCTACTGGAGCGAAGACTTGAAGCAAGTCCTGCTTGCCTATAATTTGGTTGTTTTTATTTAGTTTAAAATTCTACCTTATTAAAATGTCATGGATGATTTGTGATGGAAGGGAGTAGATATGCATCATAGCTACCTAGTCAATGGTTGAATGAAAGAAAACTATTTCTCAGATTTCTTTGAGCCTCTCAATACAAATGAAACAAAGTAAAAACATATCTCCAATATCACTTGGAAAATGTATCAAGCAGTATCTTTTAGGTATATAAATTAAAAGTGAAAAGGAATCTAGAAATATCTAAGCACGTCTCTTAATTTTAGAATTGAGGGAAAACCAAACAGAACAAAAGCAAAAGTTTCAAAACTGATTAAAAGCTAGTCAATTTGCTCTTTTTCTGAACAACATAGATTTCACTATACTCTACTAGCCTGCTGATTATTTCATTTACAATCTGAGTGAGGTGTGAATGTGTTAAGAATTTCTAGTCCTGTAAGAACTGGGACTTACCTAGTTTCCATTCCAAGGATTCGGCACATTAGACAAAAAAAAAAAAAAAGTGCTTAGAAGCAGAGCAAAGAGCAGATTGCACAAATCAAACTAATTTGAGTTTTGCCTTGAAGTACCTTTGGGAAGAAACTAAACAAATAATCTAAAACATACAATTAAAATGGCAAGTACAGAATGCCCTCAAAACCACAAGTTAGGACAGACTATGCTAAAGGAGAAAAGTCAAGATAGAAGTGTATATGGCTATTAACATCCATGGCCCTATATAGGAGCTTAGAACACTCACTGTGGAGAGTGCTACAAAGTAAGTTGATGCTGATCAAGGAATTCAGTGAAAAGAATTAAAGCAGTGGCAATATCGTTCCTGCTGCTGCTGCTAAGTCACTTCAGTCGTGTCCAACTCTGTGGGACCCCATAGACAGCAGCCCACCAGGCTCCCCTGTCCCTGGGATTCTCCAGGCAAGAACACTGGAGTGGGTTGCCATTTCCTTCTCCAATGCATGAAAGTGAAAAGTGAAAGTGAATTCGCTCAGTCGGGTCCAACCCTCAGCGACCCCATGGACTGCAGCCTTCCAGGCTCCTCCGTCTATGGGATTTTCCAGGCAAGAGTACTGGAGTGGGTTGCCACTGCCTTCTCCGGGCAATATCGTTAAGCACATTTAAAACATTGTTTGCTCCCTGGACAAGTAATCAATGCAAAGATAGCATTAATTCATCTGATAATGAAACTCTGAGCTTCTACCCTGTCCTAGGCATTCTGCTTGGTGCTGTGTACATAATGGTGAATCAGATTCAGGCACAGAGAACTTGACTGAGATACTATCTTACACTCACAGGACTAGACTTTTTCCTCAAATATAAAGGAGATATTAAGTTTCTACAATTAGGCCCAGATTATCAGGATGGTTTACTGTACAGTGAGCCCTCAGAGTACTAAAACAATGGTCCTGATCAGCCCAGTCTACTAGAGCCACAGGATTCAGGCCTCACTAGTACAAACTAAGGGCCCCGGGGCCCTAGCAGGAAGGGAAATCAAGGATAAGAGATCATAAGATACTAACTATGCAGTAATCTATTTATTACTCTATTGTAAAAAGTCATTCCTAGCTGTTGCTGTCATAAATCGAACTTAATACAATGTTTCTCAGTTCTCAGGTTTAATTAAAATCTGCTTCTGTAATAGTGTATGAAATGAACTTTATGCTCATATAAGGATCTCAAATAATGAGTAATCATCCAATAAATTGAATTCTCCAAGATAAAATAAAAATGGTCATTTCAGTTAAAATATGGATCTTAGATCTGGCTTAAATTTAGAGTTCATTTTGTTCAACTCTATCATCTTACCATGAAACATCTGAAGAATAGAGAAGGTAGAGTGCTTGCTTCAGGTCACATAATTATTAAATAGTTGGAGAAGCAAACATCTTATTCTCTGGTTTTCTAAATAACTTTTCCATCAGATATCATTACATACAAAAACCATCACTATTTTTTCACCTCCCCGTATCAAAATGAGACATCCATTAATCCCCCATTTCCTTTCCCTCTTAGCTCTTCACTTGACCAATTACTAAGAAGCAAAACGTGTATACCTGTGGCAGATTCATGTTGATGTATGGCAAAACCAATAAAATATTGTAAAAATTGCAAAAACAATAAAATATTATTGTAAAGTAATTAACCTCCAATTAAAATAAATAAATTTATATTTTTAAAAAAGTTAAATAAGCAGGGTGACAATTAAAAAAAAAAAAAAGAAGCAAAACCATCAGTGTCACTCTGATGTGGATTTCATTGTCTTTTATCTTAACAATATTAATAACATTAAAACAACCCTATTACTACTATCTCATTTTCTCTTCAGTTCAGTAAAAACACTTTTATCACTAGGAAAAGGGTAGTCTCCTAAAGAAAAATGGGGTAATTCCTTGAGAATATGAAAAAATCAATCTTAGGCAGGAAAAGAATAATATTTGAAACTATAATGTATTTGCAAAATCAATTTTCCTGACATATAACTCTAATCATATAATTTGCCTACTCCACAACTTTCAACATCTTCTAATTGCCAAAGAAATTAAGTTGTAATTTATCATTCTGCTATTCAAGGACTCCCCAACATTGACTGATCTATCTTTTGAGATATCTCCCCTATTTTTTCCGGCAGCTCTAAAATCTATACTGTGATTTGACTGAGTGGTCTTCAAATTTGTTATCCATAATGTCCATATTTACAGGTTGAACACCAAAAGTAATCAATATTCACACAGTAAAATAAATAGAATAGAGCTGGTGATTCTGCCACATTTTATATTTCATTATAAATTAAAGGAAACGTCACAGTTGGTTAGATTGTTTTTCAGAGTCTGTGTAGAGATGGATTACCTGTATGTGAATAATTAGTGGCACTCAGTTTGTAAAACTAAGAGCCAAGATCTTGATCACAAGTTGCACATCAGTGTGGAGATCCTCACTAGTCATAGCCTGAGGCTGCCCCTCACATTCTGTATGCCACCTTGCCCTCAGTAGGGACATAAGGCATTATGAATATCTGGTGGTCAGAGCAAAGTACTCTGTACCTGGAAGACCAGGGTTAGCATTTCAATTTTGATAGCCAGTAGATATATAATGTTTGAAATGTGATCTCTGCAAGGGAAATTCTCCACAGCAGAAGAATGAAAGGCTGGACACAACTGCCTCTAAATTTTCCTTAATTGTGTAATCTTATTACAATGATTACAAATTTAAAGTAATATTCAAATTCAAAAACATTTTCTAAGTTGAGAGTATTATTGGGAAAGGACCCTTGAAAAATGTCAAATCTAGCTTTCTTTTAACATGGTAACATTGATATAGGAATATATAAATTGAAATTGGCATGTATTTTTGGTGACATAAACCTAGTTTAAATATAAAAAAAAATAATTATCTAAACTAACCTCTTCATGACAAATTGCATAGAAGAAATTAAACGACATGGATACAAATAATCAACATGTAGTAGACACAGTAGTTTCCCCAGACTACCTCTGTTTTTCCCACCCCACTTGTGTTCGTTTCTTTTTTCTATGTTTAGGGATGGATATATTTCACATGTGACGTATGATTTGCTATCAGGTTTAAAAAAGATTTTTCCTGACATAAGTGTAAGAACTCACGTAAACACACATGAAGGACACCTGAAATGAAAGACGCTTGGTAACTTGCTAACATGTATCTTTTCAATACATGTTGACCCAAACTTTAAACAATGCTACAAGAAAATTACTCTTAAATAATTGCTATTTAAAATATGACTGCCTGTTATATGTTTCCAAATACAAGGACTGTACTAACTGAAAAATAAAAAAAATAATAAAGAGCACATGCTGATAATTTGATTTATCTTTGAGATGCGTGCTGTAGGAATGTTCTGATGCTCAAAACTTCTGATCTTCATACTGGGTAGACAACTGAAAATAGTTGTTTGTTTTCCTTAGGAGAAAATACAAATGAAAATATTTCTTCTAGAGGAACTTGGGCATGGGAAGAAGGCTGGGTAAAACCAGACCACATGGAACTTCATAAAAACAAATCTCTGAGTAACCATACATTGATAGCCAATAGCTCATACTATTCTGGATGGTCTAAGAGTAGAAACTATTATTCTTTTTTTTAATTTTTATTTCAGTATAGTTAATTTACAACATTGTGTTAGTTTCAGGTGAACAGCAAAGTGAATCAGTTATACATATACATCCATCCATCTTTTTTTTAGATTCTTTTTCCATTTAGGTCAATACTGAGTGTTGAGTAGAGTAAGTTCTGATTAGCTACCTATTTTACATATAGTAGTGTATATATATCAATCCCAATCTCCCAATTTATCCCTCCTCCTCTCATTCGCTGGTAACCATAAATTTGTTTTCTATATCTGTGATTCTACTTTGGTTTTTAATTAAGTTCATTTGCACCATTTTCTCCCTGGTTTCCACATATAAGCAATATCACAAGATATTTGTCTTGCTATGTTTGCTTATTTCATTCAGTATGACAATCTCTAGGTCCATCCATATTTCTACAAATGTTTTTGTTTATGACTGAGTAATATTCCTATGTATATATGTACCACATCTTCACTCCTGTGAAGAGTGAAGCACTTCACATCTGTACCACATTATTCACTCCTCTGTCAATGGACATTTAGATTTCTCTGTGTCCTGGCTGTTGCAAATAGTGTTGCCATGAACATTAAGGCACATGCATCTTTCTGAATTATGGTTTCTCTGGGTATATGCCCAGGAGTGAGATTGCTGGGTCATATGGTAGTGCTAATACAGTTTTTAAAGGAACCTCCATACTGTTTTCCATTGTGTCTGTACCAATTTACATTCTCACCAACAGTGTAGGAGGGTTCCCTTTTCTCTCCAGCATTTACTTATACATACACACATACTTACTGCCTGTGGTTAAATATTTTATGTTGTAATATAACTCATTACTCTGAATTACGTGTGTATCTGCATTAAAGTAATGGAATTGTTCATATTCTGTGTGTATATACACATACGTAATAAGTAGATATATTGTTCATTTTACAGCATTGAATAGATACATCATAGAATAGATACTTAGCATTAGCTGCAGTAAGACATTCATGCTAAATGATGGTTTGTATTAATTAGATAATCATCTGTTTCAGTTGTACCCTATTGCTAAACATCTTCAAGGAAATATGTTTATAAAGTTAACAGATAAATCTAATTATAGTGGACTGCTTCCTGGCACTGCTTTGGATTAGCAAAATGGTTGATTTCTCTGACACACAAATAAATCATTAAAATTATCAATACTATTTTATGTAATATTAATGAAAATAAAGAATAGTCTCTGTAGTAGTTTTGTTGAGGACAAGTACAAATACAGATGAAATGTAAAACTAAATTATACAAACACACTTTATTAAACAAAGTGGTAAGTTTTAGGAAAACTATATGATCATGCATCATTAAGTTATAGATGTCACAGTTTTATTGACTACATTTTTTGATAAGCTTTTGATTTAAAAGAGAAGTTTTAAATTTGGAGAAAATTTGTGAAGATTTTTTAGGAGGTCTCCATATGACTCACATCAAGTTCCCCCAATAATTAATGATTCACATGCACGTTTTTATAATTAATAAACCAACATCGACACATTATCATCAACTAAACTTTGGATATTATTCAGATTTATTTTGCCTTTCCCTAATTTTTTCCTATCCCAAGATTGCATCCAGACTGCCATATTACATTTAGCAAACATGTATCATTAGAATCCCTTAATTGTGGGAGTTTTACAGACTTTTCTTGCTTATGATGACCCTGACAGTTTAAGAAATAATGGTAAACTGTATACATTTTGTAAACTGTATACCTCAGTTGGGATTTGTCTGACATCTTCTCAAGGTTATAGTGGGATTATGTGATTTTTCTAAGGAGAACCAGATATAAAGTGCCATATTCTTCACATCATATCAAGGGTACTTACTACTGACATGACTTGTCACCGTTGATGATAATCTTGATACCTCGTTGAGTAGTGTTTATCAGTTTTTCCATTGTTAAGTTACAACTGTTGAATTTGTTCACATTGTGATCTTTGGAAAGAAATCAATATGCACAGCTCACACATAGGATTAAAGATGGCAAAGCATCTGCATAAATAATCTGAAATAATGGATGATAGATTTGTCTACTTTTCCCTATTTACTTATTTATTCAATGATTTATTAATACCAGAATGGATTAATGGATATTTATTTTATACTTTGGGTTATAATACAATAAAATTTTATTTTGTTGCTCAAATTGTTCCCTGCTTTGGTCACTGAGAGCCTTTCCATTTGGTTCCTGTGTCCCTTCAACCTATTCACTTTCTGTATTTCATGATTGCTTCTCTGGTGGCTCAGATGGTGAAGAATTTGCCTGCAATGTGGGAGACACAAGCTCCATCCCTGGATTGGGAAGATCCCCTGGAGAAGGGAATGACTACACATTCATATTCTTGGCTGGAGAATTCCATGGACAGACAACTCTGGCAGGCTAAAGCCCATGGGGTCACAAAGACATGGACAAGACTGAGCGACCAACACTTTCATTTTCACCCTCGTCCTACATTCAACCAAATCTCCAAGAAGGCATGGCTCCTCTTAATGTAAGAATCATAGTAGAAGCCAAGATCTAAGTACTAGGTGTGCTTGTAGCTACTGAGGTGTGGATGTTTCAAGACTCTCCAATGTGAGAACAATGTGTTTATATTAACCTATATGTATATTCATATCTGTAAACTTCTATATGTAATAAATTCTATTTTGAGTCAAGTATGTATTTATACTAATGAATCTAACTGTAATCCATTACCACATAAATTACCTCCTTATTTTAGTTTTCTCTAAAGTCTCACTCCAGCAGCAAGAAACTTTCTTGCTTTCTAACTTCTACCATAAGCCATTCATTTGCTTAATTTTAGTATACATGTTGATGTATACTAGTGTGTGTGTGTGTGTGTGTGTGTGTGTATATATATATATATATATGTCATTGACTCTAGTATACATATGTTAATTGATGCTTTTGAAATGTGGTGTTGGAGAAGACTCTTGAGAGTCCCTTGGACTGCAAGGAGATCAAATCAGTCAATCCTAAAGGAAATCAGTCTTGAATATTCATTGGAAGGACTGATGCTGAAGCTGAAGCTCCAATACTTTGGCCACCTGATGTGAGGAACCGACTCATTGGAAAAGACCCTGATCCTGGGAAAGATCCTGATGCTGGGAAAGACTGAAGGGAGGAGGAGAAGGGGACGACAGAGGAGGAGATGGTTGGACGGCATCAGTGACTCAATGGACATGAGTTTGAGCAAGCTCCAGGAGTGGGTGATAGACAGGGAAGCCTGGTATGCTGCAGTCCATAGGGTCCCAAAGAGTCGGACACGACTGAGCAACTGAACTGAACTGAGTATACAATGTAACAGTATGAGAACTGCACATCAGTGCCTGAAGGAAATAACTTTAACAGCTCGACTACAGTATCTATGTTCAGCCTCTTTTGCCTTTAGTCTTAGACTCCACTCATCTCCAAAATTACTTAAAGCAAAAAGTTTCTCCCACCCCATTAGGTGAAATTGTTTCATATATATATATATATATATATATACATACAGTTAGATTGCTCTGTCTCATTCTTCTGTGTGTCCTGGGACCCTATGATATAAACATATTTTAAATTTTCATACACCAAGGTTCAACTTGTAGCTGTAAAGATCTATGGCTTTTGACTAACGTACAGTGCCAATTTCATATAGAATATGTTTAGTACCCTCTTCACCTTCCTCCTCTCTGGCAATCTCTGATATTTTTAATACTTCTATAGTTTTGCTCTTCTTAAAATGTCACATATTTGGAATCAAATGGGATGTAGTCTTTTCAAATGGTAAGTAGTTCTTTTACTTAACATTTGCTTATAAGCTTAACCTTGTGCCTATTCACAGAATGCTAGCTCATTTCCTTTTACTGCTGAATAATATTCCATTGTACAGATATACCACAGATTGTTTAACAATTTACCTGTTGGAAGCCTTCATGGTTGCTCTCAGTTTGGGGCATTTACAGTTAAAGCTGTTATGAACATTCACTTGCCTATTTTTGTATAGATGTAGATTTCAAATCCATTTATTAAATATGTAAGACCATGATTGCTAGATTGAATGACAGACTCTCTTTATCTTTGTAGGAAACTACCAACCTGTCTTCCAAAGTGACTGTCAGCTGGCATCACCTCCAGCAATGATTAGTAGCTTCTCTTGCTTTCAACCTTCAACAGCAACCACAATTTTGCTTTCTTTAAAAATATTTTAGCTACTCTAATATGTGGGCAGTGATATCTCATTGTTGTCTTAAAGTTCTATAATGTCAAATGACATGTGTCATTTCAAATGTATTTGTTGTTGTGTATCTTCTTTGAAAACATGGCTGTTTAAACCATTTGCTCATTTCTTACTAGAGCTGCTTTCTTGAATTTTTAGAGTTATTTGATGTTTGAGATTAAAAAATAAAACAAAAAGTTTACCAGATAGTGTTTTGCAAATGTTAAACTTCCAACCTATGACTAGTTTGCTTTATTCTCTTAATGATGTCTTTCACAGAGCAAAATTTCTAATTTTAAAAAGAATAATATTTTTTCATGGATCATGCTTTTGGTATTGTAGCTAAACCACATGGGTAAACTCAAGGTCATCTAATTCTTCTCATATTTTCCTCTAGAAATTTTATAGTTGTGTGTTTTACATTGAAGTCTATAATCCACTTTGAGGCAGCTTTGTAAAAAGTGTACTTGTTTGGTTTATATTCATTCTTTTTTCATATGCACATCCAATTGCCCTAGCCATCATTTATTGAAAATAATATTATTATCCATTGAACTGTCTTTTTTTTCCTTTGTCAAAGATCAATTGACTATGTCTCTGTGGCTCCGCCTCTGGGCTTCCTTTTTTATTCCATTGATTCATGTATTTACACTCTGTTGATTATTGTAGCTTTAAATGGTCTTAAAAGTCAGGTAATGCCAATTCCTCAATTTGTTCTTCTAAAGCATTATGTTGGCTACTCAAGGTCATTTGTCTTTCAATATTAACTTTGGATTGAGTGTTTTGTTTGTACAAAATAATTTGCTGGAAGTCTGCTTGGGATTACATTGAATATATAGATCACATTTGAAGGAATTGACAGCTTAACAATAGTGATTCTTCTAATGGATGAACATGGATATTTATCAGTTTATTCATGTCTCTGTTTTTTTTTCATGAGTGTTGTAGTGTAGTTTTCCACATTTTATTTGATTTATACATAATTATTTCATTCTTTCAGTACTTCTGTAAGATACATATCTTAGCTAAGTTAAGAATATTAAAAATATTTACTTTCATTTATTTATTCTCTGATGCTTTCCCTTCTTTACACAGATTCAAATTTCTAACCTATCATTTTCCTTCTCACTGAAAAACTACTTCTAACATTCTTTTCTGCTCATATACGCTGGTGATGAATTCCCTCAGTTCTTATTTGTCTGAGAAAGGTTTAACTGCTCCTTTTTGGAGGGCAATATATTGGAAAATAATTTTAGTTTGGTGATCTTTTTTCAATACTTAAATATCTGTGGGCAAATAATGTTCCCTACCACCAAGTCATCAGCCCCTGCAGCCAGCAATGATGCATTCTGAGGGGAATTCTGGGTGGAGAAAAACAGGATACTGGTCTTAAATAGTTAAGATGCATGTCAGAGAAATCATTGTTAATTTGAGATGTCTGTTTTCATTTTGTGACTAGCAGTAGTAATCTTTTGGGTTTTGACTATATGTTTTGTTTTGTTCCCAATAAAAACTCCTGTGTAAAATGGATAACCAACAAGGATGTAGCACAAGGAACTCTGCTCAATGTTATGGGGTGGCTTGGATGGGAGGGGAATTTGGGGAAGAATGGATACATGTATATGCATGGCTGAGTCCCTTCCCTGTTCACCTGAAACTATCACAACATTGCTTGTTAACTGGCTATTTTGTTGTTGTTTATCAGCTGCTAAGTCGTGTCCGACTCTGCAACCCTATGAACTGCAGCATGCCAGGTTTCTCTGTCCTTCCCTATCTCTGTGAGTTGGCTCAAACACACGTCCATTGAGTTAGTGATGACGTCCAACCATCTCATTCTCTGTTGCCCTCTTTTCCTCCTGCCCTCAATCTTTCCCATTATCAGGGCCTTTTCCAATGAGTCAGCTCTTCACATCAGGTGGCCAAAGTACTGGAGATTCAGCTTCAGCATCAGTCCATATAACTGGCTATACCCTAATACAAAATAAAAAGTTAAAAAACATAACAAAACAAAACAAAACAAAAAAAAACCCCTGTGTATCCTGGCTCCATCCTGTATCCATTACCTCTTTGGAACAGCTTCTCAGTTATTTGAGAGGCTGCTTCCTGGCTATAGTCTTTAGCAATGCTCCAAATAAAATACAATCCTCAACTTTTAGGATGTGCATTTTTTTTTAATTGACATACTCCCTTTTCTACTGTCTTAACTTGGTTTCTGTTGAGAAGTTCACTGGAATTTTTATCTCTGTTCATGAATAAGTAAGTTGACTTTTTCCCTTCTCTGGCTTCACCAAGATTTTGTTTTGTTTTGGTTTTCTGCAGTTTGACTATGACATGCATAGGTGTAGTTTTTTCCTTTGTTTCTATGCTTTTGTTTGTATTTATCCTTCTTGGTGTTTTCTGGGGTTCCTAAATATGTGACTTAGTGTGGGTCATTAGTTTTTAAAATTCTGAGTCTTATATACTTTTTGCTCCACTCTCTTTATCTTCTGATATTGCAGATATATATCTATGAAACTGTCCCAGACTTCTTAGGTGATTTGTTTATTTGTTTTTAATTCCCTTTTTCCTCTTTGTATTTCAGTTGGGAAATTTCCGTTGACCCGTCTTCAAACTTACTGATTCTTTTCTTGGCCATTTCCAGTGTACTGAGGAGCCCATTAAAGGAATTCTTAATTTCTGTTTCTAGCATTTCCTTCTGATTATTTTTTAGAGCTTTCATCCCTCAGCTTTCATTAACCATCTGTTCTTACATGCTGTCTACTTTTCCATTAAAGCCCTAACATATTAATCACAGTTATTTAAAATTCCCTATCTGATAATTTCAACATCTGTGCCATTTCTGAGTTTGGATCTAGGTTTACTTTGTCTATTCAGACTGCTTTTAATTTTTTCTTGCTTTTTGGCATGTCTTGTAATTTTTCTGTTGAAAGATGGACGTGTTGTATTAGAATGATAACTAAGGTATGTAGGTCCTTGGTGTGAGAATTTATTTTAGTGTGGCTGAAAGTGGGCTTTTTAAATATTTGTTGTGGCTATAGTTTCCAGAGGCTTCAAATTCCTCTAGTGTTTTTCTTTTTGTTTGCTCTCTGGATTTTGGTCTTTCCTGCATAACTCTTCTCAGAAAGAGTTCATGTCTTATAACTCTTTCAGCTGTAATTTCCCATTATACTATTATACTGGAGTTACTAGCATAGTAGTAAGGTATGGAGAGGGGAAGCATTCTGTATACCTCTTATTAACTCCTAATCTTTAAGTAGTCCTCTGTCCCTGGCCTATGACATTCACAGGTTTTTCTCAGGTTTTAGTTCCCCTTTGGTAACACTGGAAGACTAGAATTGGCTGAAGTGGGATATATTCTTTCCCCCACATTAAATAAAGCTCTGATAAAGACAATTCTGGAGAGTAAGCCTTTGTTGTGAAGACTGCTCTGGGAGTATTCAGGAGAATTACCCTTCCTATCTACCTATCAGAGTCAGGAAGGGATTTTCTCAGATCTTTACCTTGAGAAGCTGATGGGGCTCCTGAAGGTAAACCCCCTCCAAAGTGTGGAAGTCACTTTAAGACTGCCTCAAACCAGGAGCTTCTCATTCTTATGCTAGTCAGCACTCAGACTCCAGCAATTTTTTTTAAATTATCAGTTAAGTCTTTCTAACAGTTTATCGCTTCAACAATTTCCATTCCAAGCAGATTTCAACTGTGCCTCCCTAGATACTCCTGTCTACCCAGATTTTGAGGTGGCAGTTTGCTCTGTGAACTCAATTCTCTTATGAAACTTAAAAAAACTATCCTATCTAACAATACTCACTCTGTTATTTCTAATGTACTTGGATTGACAGGGAGATCAGCAAGGCACCATCTGGAAGCAACTGACAGTCTTCTTTTTCCTCAAATCACCAAACTTATCTGTGAGTCTAGGAATTCTTCTCCCTTCCATATCCAGCTCTAGAAACAGCCTCTTCTCAATTAGACTACCGACACTAGTCAGCCATTGCCTCACTCTGATGTCCTCACATCCAACTGTTAGAAATACTAACTTGTCTGTGGGAATAGAAATAAACTCTGATTGTTCATGTACTTTTGAAAATTAGACATTATTTCTGGACTTTTAAAAATCATTATTAAGATTGTATTTTCTACAGCAGTTTTAGGTTCATAGCAACATTGCGAGGAAGGTACAGATATTTCTCGTGTATCCTCTGCCTCCACACATGCATGTGTGTGCTTAGGTGCTCAGTTGTGCCAGACTCTTTGCGACCCCATAGATCGCTAGTCTCCTCATCTATGGGATTCTCCAGGCAAGAATACCAGAATGGGTTGCCATTTTCTACTTTAGGAGATCTTTCAGACTCAGGAATCAAACCTGTATCTCTTCCATCTCCTAATTAGCAGGTGGATTCTTTACCACTGCGCCACCTGGGAAGCCCCCACATATGCATAGCCTCCCTCATTATCGTCCTCCAGTAGAGGGGTACATTTGTAACACTGATGATCCTACACTGACACATCACAGTCACCAAAAGTGCATGGTTTACATTATGACTTACTTTTAGTGTTGTGCATTCTATCAATTTGAACAATATCTAATGACATGAATCCATCCTCATGGTATCATACACAGTATTTCACTTTCACTGAAAGTCCCGTGTGTTCTGCCTATCCATCCTTCCCCTTTGTCCCCCCTAATCCCTAGCAAACATTGATTTTTATGATTTCCATAGTTTTGCCTTTTCCAGAAGGTCACATATTTGGAATCATACACCATAATCAGATGATCTCTGAACTTTTTATATTTCATGTTCTTCAAGTTCAGAAGCTCTGGCCCTTGCAATGTCTTGATAGTCACATAACAAACAACAAGTTTCAGCTTGTATCTGTTCTTTGTAACAACAATTTATTAAGCTGTGAATGACAATTGCTGATATTGGAAGGAAGAAAGTCTTTAGGAGGCATTGGGGCAAGAGGGACTCTAGGAAATATAACAAAATTGTACATACAGTGGCTATAATCATATAAACATAAGCTATTTAACCATAGTTTCATGATTGCATAAAATGATTTTATAGCTTTAGAATAAAAATAATGCTTTTATCCAGAATTTATTTATAATTACTTTTAACAAACAATGATTCAAAATTAATTAGTGCATAAAAACCATCCACTCATAGACTATAAGCTAAAGGCAAGGATGTCACTAAACTCTACACACAATAGGTGTAAAGGATAATAAAGATAAAAGCTTATTTGAACAGTTAAAATCATAAGTTTTAGTTCCATCCATAGCTTGACAATTGCTCTAATAAGACATTGTGTTGAATGTAGTTGTGTTGAAAGTTGTCGGCAACTAGTATCCAATGAGTACCTACTTTATGCTGGGTGTAATGTAATCCTCATAATCATACAAATGTTAAAAATGAAAATTAGAGTATTTATATAATATTCCCAGGAGCCAGCTGCACAAATCAGATTTGAGACATGTATTATGAGCCCAGAGCTGTTATTTTTCCTTCCTCTATGTCAGTATTATATTGATGTAGTTATACACAATTGATTTGGCATTTTATTGTGGATTTTTTAATGAAGCATTCAACACTTTACATAAAATATTTTTGTCTTCTGTCAGTACATGCAGAGGAATTACTGACGTTTTATTTTTTAGAAGAAAAAATATTGGTTTATTTTAGATATGTTACCACAAATGCTGTACTTTATGTCACTGCTCTGGATTGGATAGAAACACAACTAGTGAAAGAAAGGAATGTGTGCAGCAGGTTTTTCACACTTTACAAATGGTTACAAAGTGATAATTAGCAACGTGCTAAATACTAGGTGATAATGCTCAACAGAATAAGGTGAAAATTAATTGTCTGAGATACAGTATCACTGGAATGGTTCATTTCCTTAAAAGTCATTGAAACAGATGAAAATTGACTCTCTCTAATTTTGAGGTACATAATACACTATCATCAACTCAATTGAATTGAACCAGTCCTAGTCATTACCATCATCTTTCATTCATGCTTCTGTTCATCCAAAAAATTATCTATTGAATGTTGATGTTGTGGCTGTGATAGATGCTTGAGGATAAAGGAGCAAACAAAAGACACGTGGCCTCTGTCTTTATGAGAATTTTATTATATCAATTCTTATCACCTTTGGTGTCTTGTTACCTTCAATACCACTCTCATCATTCTAATCCTATAATCATCATCATCATCACTTACTCTAGAGACAAACTCTATTAATGGGTGATCTCTTATCGTCTAAGAGATAGAAAACAATTAGGAAGCTGTTATATCTCACAGTGCACTCTTAGCCTTTTCTCCCCATGTTCATTTACGGTATAAATTTAAAATTTCATCTCACAAAACCTTCTCCGATCATCTCATTTAAAGTTGATACCCCCAGCTGGGCTTCTCTGGTGGCTCAGATGGTAAAAAATCTGTCTGAAATGCAGAAGACCTGGGTTCGATCCCTGGGCTGGGATAATTCCATGGAGGGGGCCATGGCAATCCACTCTAGTACTCTTGCCTGGAGAATCCCCATAGACAGAGGAGTCTGGCAGGCTATACTCCATGGGGTCACAAAGAGTCAGACTCAACTGAGCGACAAGCACACACACACATACTCCCAACTAGGCCTCCCAGGCGGCGCTAGTGGTAAAGAATCCGCTTGCCAATGCTGGAGATATAAGAGACATATGTTCAATCCTGAGATAGGCTCAGGAAGATCTCCTGAAGGAGGGTATGGCAACTCACTTAAGTATTCTTGCCTGGAGAATCACATGGACAGAGGAGCCTGGCAGGCTACAGTCTATAGAGTCACAAAAAGTTGGACACGACTGAAGTGACTGAGCATAGCACAACACAGTACACACTCCCAATTATTTTACATCATTTGAACTTAGAATGATGGTGGATGCCCAAATCATATTTTCTGAATGAATGCATAAAGTAATAGAGATTTTTGTTTTCTCTCCATACCTTTAATGGTCACATGTGGCAAGAAATAGTCACTAAAGGCACCAGGCCATGAACTTGGGCAGAGCTCCAGGGTTTGTCTGCAACCAACTGCTTCTCCCCATCACTGTCAGCATCCCATTAAGTTTACAATTTTTCATTTTGAAACACCCTCGCTCTATTACATACTGGCTATCTTACTCTGATGAAACTTGGTGGCATGTATTAACTTTCTGCAAATAATTATCTAGATGTTATTAGTGGCAATAATTCACCTGGTCAGGACTGGGCCCCAGCAAGTTAGCTGTGGAAAATTGGACCACACTGTATATAATACTGGCCAGAAACATGAAGATTTAAATTAGAATGATAATAGTGGGAACTGGAAAAGGGATATAAATCCAAAAGACAGAATAGGACATCGCTTACAGTAACAGAAGAAGAGAACACTGGGAGCTGTTTTACAGATAGTTCTTCATGATATTCAGGCACTGCTCAAAAGTGGGCTACTGCTGAAGAACCTAAAATTTTGTGTTCCCTCATTCTTGAAAGAGCTTCCTCCAGACTACTGTTATGATCTCTGTCCTTTAACTAGCTCAGGTCTCTGCTTAACTGTTACTTTCCAGAGGGGGAGGCCTTGAATACTTGTGGATCTACCTTCTATTTCCCCGTCTAGACCCATTCTCTAATCTGTTCCCTGCCCTACCAGGCAGTCCAGTATCTACTATATGACAAATTGCCTTGCCCTTTTATTTCTGGGAGGGCTTGTCCACTTTAACAGCACCATCTGGAGACTAGATGGAGGAAGGCATGTTAGTTTGGGGTATTTATTCCTCTGTTCTTTGTGGAAGTCACCACTGAAGTCACAGTTCCTCGTCAAATGTCTCTATTCATAAATTCTCTCTCTATTCCAGATTCTATTCTGGATCCCATTAGACATGATAAGGTCTCTTACTATCCCTGGAAGTATGAAATCATCCGTTACAATTTCCCAACATTGAGTTCATGAGTTTATAAATAGTCTCTTTAATAAATAAATACCCTAAAATATCCCAATTCAAAGGTGTCATCGTGTTCCTGCAAGAATCTTAAACAGAGAGGGTGGGACAAATTAATAAGAGAGTAGCACTGAGACATACACATTACCATTTGTAAAAGAGAGAGCTAGTGGGAAGCTGCTGTACAACAGCCCGGTGCTCTGTGACAACCTAGAAGGGTGAGGGGTGGGATGGCGGAGCACCAGGGAGGTTCCAGAGGGAGTGGATATATGAATGCATATGGCTGATTCACACTGTTGTAAATCCAGCACAGTATTGTAAAGCAGGTATCTTTCAAATTAAAAAAAAAAAATTCAAAAAAGTAGAAAGATAACAAGTGGCGGTGAGGATGTGGAGAAAAGGGAACTCTCGTACACTGTTGGTGGGAACGTAAAGCCGCTATGGAAAACAGTACGGCAGTTTCTCAAAAAAATTTAAAATAGAACTGCCATATGATCCAACAATCCTAGTTCTGAGTGTACATCCTAATTTATTTTTAAATACATTTCCATTCTCCCTCCTAGATTTATGTTGCCAACTGACCAATCGTGTTCTTGCTGCTCAAAGTCCCTTCATTATTTACTGTGATGTTTCTAATATACAATAGTTTGGGGAATCAGAAAACCAAACTACTGCAACTAGAATGTTGGGTACAGTATGAGTAAATGAACCCTCTTTCAGCATCCAAGAGTTTTTTTAGGGTTAAAGTGCATGAAAACAGGTAAAAGGGCTTTTGACTTTTCAGAAAATTTTTAAATTTAATATCTCTATTGTTGCTTAATTAGGAGTACTTTACAAAGAAAACAAATCACTAGAGTAATGACATTCTAGTGGAGAAAACAATTTACCAAAATCTAGAGAAAAATGTCTCACAATGACACTTGAACTTGAAAAAATACATCACTGGCAATTGGAAATAGTGTATAATTCTTATCTGTGAACTTCTTAAAGAGTATTGTCTACACCATAAAAAATGCATGCAATAAATATGACCTCATTAAAGTTTTAGGACAATTAAAAAATAATTGTAAACAGTATGAAATCCTATACAAAATAGTAGTCCTATAAATCTGACACCTTAACTATGCTTTATTTCCCCTCAGGACATTGATCACCCTTTACCATGGCTATATATCTGTTTACTGTCTATCTTGCTCACTATAATATGAGCTCTACAAGTCAATGGGGTTTGCTTTGTTTACTGCTATATCCTGATTCCTTGAACAATGCCTGGCATATAGTGAGCATACAAATATATATGTGTCCAGTGAACAAGTATACAAATAGTACACCAATGTCTAACATAGTACTGCCATTTACCTTTATTTTTTTCATATCTTCCTCTAACATTTTTAAGTAGAAAATATTTTATATTCTAAATTGTTTTGACATTATCAAAATATTTAGTAAGTAATCGTACCCTCTAGGATTCAAATTCGAAAAGAACTGCTGCTGCTGCTGCTGCTAAGTCACTTCAGTCGTGTCCGACTCTGTGCGACCCCACAGACGGCAGCCCACCAGGCTCCCCCGTCCCTGGGATTCTCCAGGCAAGAACACTGGAGTGGGTTGCCATTTCCTTCTCCAATGCATGAAAGTGAAAAGTGAAAGTGCACATGATGTTAAAAAATGCAAAGGTGTATGTGTATGTATATACGTATATGTGTATTTGATGGATATTCCAAAATTATTTGGAATGAAGTAAAATTATTTTACTTTACACACTGATAAGGACTGAATTTCTGATTACCTACCCCTATTTCAAACTTCCAAAATTGACTGAATTAATCCATTTCTCAGAGCGCTCTGCTCAGTTACTCAGGCATGTCCAACTCTCTTTCAACCCTTTGGACTGTAGTCCACCAGGCACCTCTGTCCATGGCATTTTACAGCAAGGATACTGGAATGGGTTGATATTTTCTCCTCCAGGGGATCTTCCCAACCCAGGGACCAACCGGTGTCTTCTGTGCCTCCTGCACTGGCAGGTGAATTCTCTACCACTGCACCACCTGAGAAGCCCAATTCCCAGCAAAGTATTTTTCAGGGAGTATGTATATCCCAGGAGGAAACTGAGAGAGAGGTTACACTTAAGAGAGGAAAACAGCATACCTATCTGAATTTCATCTTAACAGAACCTTGTAAAAATTACTGTTTGAAACCATTTTATAGCCACCAACAATCCAGAGAATATTCAGAGACTGCCAAAAAAAGATAATTGCATCTTTTAAAATTTTAACCAGTATGATGTTTAACTGTGAGCTATTTTTGAGTATTTAAGCCTTATGTATGTATTTTTAATTTTGATTGCTCCAGTGAGCTATACAGCTATTTGCTAGGGATACAGTTCAAAAAAGAATTACCAACACAGTTAAATCAACCACTTACACTTACCAACTATACAAATACATGTAAGACAGTTTTGAGGTTGTTGTTGTTGTTTTTTTTTAAATCACTCCTTTTTACAAGAAATGGTTAATAGAACCAAGTATGGGCACAGGTTCAGATAACACTTATAATATCCCCATAATTGTTTATAAAATAATAAGAAAACTATATTGTCTTGTATGAGTTCTTGTAATGTTTAGATGTTTTCATATGAGTTATTTCATTCCATAATCCCAAGAAATCTACGAGACATATTATTATCTTTAATTTCATATGAAAAAACGTCAATAATGGAAAAGGCCTTGAGATAATCCAGTAAGCAAGTCGTCACTAAGCTAAGATACAAGCTAAGGTTTTTCATGAAGTCCTACTCAAATGAAATTGTACTTGAATCCTCTCCCATAGAAACTCTGTGACCCTGAGCAGGTTGTTTATATTTTCTGATTTTCAGTTTCTCAGCGGTAAAATTGTGAGCAGTAATATCTGGATTATATTTTGATGAAGATTAATTTACATAAAATGTAACTAGCTAAAAAATCAGATACTTAGTGATGACAATAATACTAGAATTAGTAGAACCAAGTCAAGAAGATGCAATTGTGAACTTGTTATTATTTTGTTATTATTCTAATCCTAAATTCTATGATTTAGATTTTAATTGTATTTGGAGTCTAGAACATTTCACTCTATAGAAATGTTAATGCATTGATCATTGTGTTTCTATCTTGTCTAAATTGTTTTAAAAATTTCCTTGGCAAAAATGTCATTAGTATTTACGAAGATATGATAATCAAATGTTTATGTGTCTTCACTGGGAGCTGTCAGTATACTGATATGTAATTATCACATGGTTATATCCACTATAATTAGGCAATGCAGAAGATACTTTGTTTTCATCCTATAAGTAGTAGAAAATTGCCTTAGGTTCACAGCAGATTTGTTTTCAAATTTCTTTTTTCTTTTCACCCCTTTTCTCTTTGCTTCTAGTGAAAGCATATACTGTACTAGTTGTTCAACTTTTTTGTCAAATGTGCATAATACTGGTGTTCATTTATTCCTGTAATAGAGTGATTCAATACCTTTATTAGGACACCCTAGGTCACATTGGGTTAGCAAGTAACACCAAAAGCATCAGTGTCATGTTAAATGGTATCCTTATACAACATTCATGTCTGGTCCAGGTGAATCTTCAATCCATCCATCCTCTACATGTTATCTCAGCATCTCTAGATGCCTCTAATCAAATACACACTTTTAAAAACACTTTTCCCCCAGGGGAAAGCACAGTTTGAAGAGCTTAGTATCAACAATGAAATGCTGCTACCTGGAGCTGATGCATATCATTTGTACTTATATGCATTTGTACTTATATTCTATTGCTCAAAAGCAAAGTATACAACTTCGCCTATACCTCTGAGAAGTGGGGAACTCAACTCCTCCCACAGACTCAGGAGGAGATGAAAACCATATATTGATGAACAGAAGTTACCAGAAATGAGATCATAATTGACAAGGGGAGTGTCTTTAAAAAAGGTTAAACCATGATACAGCTGACAAAGCAGTTTTTTGTATATGAACATCCATGGCTATATGTCAAATGACTTCTCTGCTATAACAAGTTATTTTTAACCTAGAATAAGTTGGTTTTTCACCTCATCACCAGAGAGAACCAGAAGATTCCCGTAGTGTCATAGTACAAGTGTTAGGGCTAATAACATGATGGATATTGTTCAAAGAGGCAGATATTAAAACTAGAGATGCTTACTGTGTTTTTATGTGAAAATCATAATCAGAATTCTGCTGCAAAGAAAGGACAGATTCTAAAAACTCCAGTCTTGCATAGACATCAGTGCACAACTACAGATGAAAGCTCCAAACAAAATATGTGATCATTAAGTCATTATAATAAAATAGAAATTTCTGCAATTGACATCTTAATTTTTCCACAAGGAAGTACAGCTTGAATTTTGATATTTTCTTTTATAGTTTCAGTTATCTTTGCTCAATTCCTTTTCTTATATTCATAAATCCTGGTAAAAAAGAACCACACAAGTCCCTGTTTCGGATTGCTATATGGGCTGGGTGAGGCAGATGCTATTCTCTAATCGGATGCAATTTATAAGGACAGTACCTCCATTCCCCACCTAATTATGGTGTTGACTGCCAACACCTGCACCCATCTTCTCCAGAGTATTATTCTTGACCAACAGGAGCCAACTTGTCTAATAGATATCTGGAATGTTGGAAGATTATACTCCTCATACCTCCAAGGCAGACCACAGCCATGGTAGTCTTATCTTATTATCATTAGGGGACATCTGTAAGACAACTTATCTCGAGGATTTCCTGTGATACAATGTTGAAGTTGAGCTCTGGAAGGCACATCTCTATGTGGGTTGCTTTCCTGTCCTCATCTCTTTCCTCCTCATTTCTTATAGACTTCTCCTGAGAGAACTCTTTCAAAAACCACTTTCACAGTAAATCTTGTCTCAGGCTCTGATTCCAGGCCTGACCTAAGATAATGAATAAGCTCAACCTAATTAGTGCAGTGTCTAGAACCAAGGCATAGTTGCTCTCACAGAAAGCAATCTTTAGAAGGTTATTCCAGCCTTGGTTTGCTATGCCTTGAACAAACAAGTAAAATAAATTACACAGGCATAAAACAATATCCCCAACCCTGAGGCTCTGCATTGAGCCACAAATTATTGATGTTCAGCAAACAACTGCTACATCAACAGACTGTCTTGAATTAGTCAAATACATAAGGTGATACCACTACATTCACTTTGCCTGCTAATTGCATTAAAATTGTAGTAGGTTCTGGTATGTAGACAACATAATTTAAAAATATTCAGATTATGAGCCTTAGTAACCTATCAGCTAACTGGGAAATGAACACTATGAAATTCCTTGTGAAGTTTATGAGAACACAGTGGAGTGCATATATAGTTCTGCTCCATGACCCTTATTGAAATTACAGTTGCAGTAAGTCAAGCTCTAAGCGACATGCAGGCAATCTGATGTCCAGAGAAAAAAGATTAGAGTTTGGGGGACATATAATGTAAATATGTATCACATGAAGGACTTCAAAGAGTTATGAACACGTTGTGAACATCTCCCATTCTGACCAATTAGTATCTTGTTGTTATATTATGAACTTGTACACAAAAACTAGTTATTGAGTTCTGAGTAATTTAAATTAACAGTTATCCATATTTATTTTTGAATCAAATAGAAATTGAAGTTTGTTGCACAGATTTTCTATTTCACAAATTATTTTAAAATTATGGTGGTGATGGTTTAGTCAGTAACTCATGTCCAACTCTTGCAATCCCATGGACTGTAGCCCACCAGGCTCCTCTGTCCATGGGATTCTCCAGGCAAGAATACTGGAGTGGGTTGCCATTTCCTTCTCCAGGGGATCTTCCCAACCCAGGAATCAAACCCAGGTCTCCTACATTGCAGGCAGATTCTTTACCAACTGAGCTATATTTAGCCATTATATTAAATTATTTAATCATTAATTATAACAATCAGAGACATGCTATAATGTGAAATAATATTTTAGTTACTATAGAAAATGGGAATTATTCAATAAGATCTTTATCATAATGATGGAATATAAAGGAAAAATTCATATAATTAGGGGAAAAACAAACTCTTGGTTCAAAAGAGAGAACTGTTAATAAATACCAAAGGATTGAGGGTACCACCCCCAATGCTAAGCATGCTGGTATTAAACATCTGTATATCACTGCTATGTTCAACATCATCCATAGATCAAAGTTTTGTCTCCAAACTACCCCCATACAGATAGCCAGGACTGCTCCAACAAATGAACAGTACCAAGCTCTAAGGACAGGGAAAGCTAGCATACTCTAGTCCGTGGGATCACAAAGAGTCGGACACGACTGAGCAACTGAACAACAACAAAGCTCCACCCAAACAAGTAGTATCAAAACCTAGAGGAACAAGATAGCGGTAGGGGATCATGAGGTACAAATTACTATGCATAAGATAAATACGATCTAAAGATATGATGTACAGCACAAGGAATATAGCCAATATTTTATAATAACTTTAAATGGAGTATAACCTATAAATATTTTGAATAAATATGCTGTACACCTAAAACTAACATAATACTGTGAGTCAACTATACTGCAATTAAAAAAAAAAAAAAAAAACAAGCAAACTGAGAATCAGTGCACAAATCATCAAGTATCCAGATGATTCAGATACAGTTTCATCATAAGAAATACCAGAATCCTTTCTGAGCCCAGACTGAGTCTAGTGATATTGTAAGGGTGAAGTAACTATGAAGAGTAATCAATTCATTTCTTTTTTATTTGTTTTTCATTGAGGTACAGTTGATGTGTATAAGCTTCAGGTGTATAACTCAATGGCAATTTTTAATGTTTATATTCCACTTGTACTTATTATAAATTATTGGCTATATCCCCTGCTTTATTTATTTTATAGATAATAGTTTGCACTTCTTAATCCTCTGCTTATATTTGGCCACTTGCCACTTCACTTCTTATCTTTTTTCCCTGGAATACAGAAAACATTTTCCATCGATAACTATAGTGGCTCATGGTTTCAAAGTATTTTATTTCAGACTAACTCACCTAAAGCAATTCCTCCAAATGATCCCGTTATCCCAGTACCACCGTCTCCATCTAGAATTTGCCATAATAATAAAAGCACAAAGAAGATTGAAAATGCTTAACACAAACAGCACAGTGGTTATGCCAATGACAGTTGCTGGTTAACAAAGTTTATATTTAGCTGTGTGGAGGAATCAGCATCATTCCAAGCAGTTAACACACATGGAAGGTGAGGTGAGATTTCTTTTCCACTTAATAAAATCCGGGAGAAGGCAGGGCCATAGTGGAAAGAGATAAAGAGATGGAGCCCAAAATACCCATGTCTGTACCTCGGCTATGCTATTTTCTATTTGAGCTGCAACACATGATTTAGCCTTTCTGAGCTTTAAAATACTCTTTGAAATGTGAGACCAATATTCATTTCTTTGTAGGAAAGAGAATAATAATAGCTAACATATATTGAAAGCCGGGTCAGCATCCAGAGCAATACATGTAATGTTTGCTGAAGCCCTTTGTGTGCGTGTGTTAGTTGCTTAGTTGTGTCTGGCTCTTTGCAATGCCATAGACTGTAGCCCACCAGGCCCCTCTGTCCATGGGATTCTTCAGGCAAGAACCCTGGAGTGGGTTGCCATTTCCTTCTCCAAAAGGAACTATAGAAAGAAAGAAAGTGAAGTCATTCAGTCGTGTCTGACTCTCTGCGACCCCATGGACTGTAGCCTACCAGGATCCCCCATCCATGGAATTTTCCAAGCAAGAGTACTGGAGTGGGTTGCCATTTCCTTCTCTGCTGAGGCCCTTTAGATGGATACTATTATTATCTATTACGATTACATTTTGAAGATGAGAAAACTGAGGCATAAAACACTAAACTAATTTCACAAAGAGACACAGATGATAAATTGACAATTCTAATTCTGGTCTTAGCACTCACATTCCAGAAAAGAAAAGTTTGAATATTGAAGTATCGGCATTACTGCAATGAATGGATTTATTGACTGTCCCATACACATCACATATCAAAAACACTAAGCCATTTGCCTTTATCTCTTGCCTTTTTGGATTAAACTGAACTATCAATGCCAGATAAATATTGTTAGGCTATGAGCCATATTACTTCTATACTCTTATTCCAAATGATTCTCTTCAAATGATGAAGAGAACTTTTTTCAATGAACGTTTAGCCCAGCAAGGCAGTAAACCAATGCCTTCATTACAAACAGGCTTTGTATCATTTCAATGGAATGTGATAAAACTGGAACATATAGGGAGTTTCCCTATGTTTCACCAGCACTTTGCATGCATGCATGCTGTCACTTCAGTCATGTCTTGACTCTTTGCAGACCTATGGACTCTCGCCCACCTGGCTCCTCTGTCCATGGGATTCTCCAGGCAAGAATACTGGAGTGATCTGCCATGCCCTCCTCCAGGGGATCCCCCTACCCAGGGATGGACCCACATCTCTTACATCTCCTGCATTGGTAGGTGGGTTCTTTATCACTAGTGTCGCCTGGGAAGCCCTCACCAGCACAGACTTACGTTCAAACTTAGCATTACAGTTAGGCTCTTTCCGTTATTTTACTAACAGAAAGTAAGAAAACTATGTATGAAGTGAAATCATTACTCAAGTGGTAATGCTTAAAAGTCAAGATTTTGAATGCTGTGTGTGCTGTGTGTGTGTGTGTGCGCGTGTGTGTGTGACTTACAACCACTGCTGATCCAGCATTTGTTCTGCCATTTGACTACTCAGAGACCCAAGATTGATACTACATGAAGCACTTGACAATTCAAGTAAAAAATAATGTGATATTTTTCCAAAACTGGTCAATAATAAATGAGTTTTAGAATTTAAATCAAAACAATGGATTTCTCACAGTACATTATTGATAAGGCACACTTTCTCTAACAATATTTTCAAAGGATAATGTATTATATACTGCCACTACTAATAAAAACTCCAATATAAATGAAAGTATTAAACTAAAAAACAAAATAAAATAGGTTTGCACATGGTAAACATTCTGCAGGGTAGTTTATTTGGAATTTGGGTATAGATAATGTGTAACATGATTTGTTTCACAAATTCCCAATTCTATTTTTTTTTCTTACCCTGGTGAGTAAAACATAAGTTTCTTATAATGGCTTAAGTGCTATAGCCAAACACTAAAATGTCATATAACTATTCCATATCATTTCTGGTACATATTGCTGATCTGAATAAAGCAATATGAGAAAGTGACAAGTAACTCTTCACAGTAATAAAGTATATGAGTAGAGAATACTACTTTAAAGATTTATTTCATAATTAGATATTTTACTATGATTTTTAATTAGGAGTGTTTTCAGTTTTTCACTTTAAATACTGTGTCTAAAGAAATGCAAGATTCATAAAATTATGCTAACTGGACTTGTTTGTTGAATGAATAAATTAATGCATGCACGGCTATTGAAAGAAGAAAAACAACAGAGGAAGAGAGAGAGATTTCAATGATATACAATCATAAACATATAAATTTAGCATAAAGTGATGCTGATTCTCTCACACAGCTAAAAATTAACTCTGTAAACTCTCACTTTATACTATATCCCATACTACTGACCATTAGCTCCTGGCAATCACTAACTGGTTCTCCATTTCCAAAAATGTATCATTTCACACAAGCTTTATAAATGAAATTCTTTGGGGATTGTTTTTTTCATACAGCATAATTCCTTACAGATGCATGTCAAGTGTAGTGTTTATTAAGTAGTTCATTGTTTTTTTCATTGGTGAGTATTATTCCATGGTATGTATATACTACAGTTTATTTAACCATTCATTTACTGAAGGGCATTAACTTATTCCAGTATTGGCTGTCACAAATAAATCTGCTATTACCATCCATGCACAGTGATTTTTGTGTGTGATTGTATGTAAATAAACTTCCATTTTAAAAGGATAAATACAAAGGAGTGATGGAATGTTATGACAACTGAATGTTTAGTTTCATATTACAAAAATGTGTTCCAGAGTTCTGTATTTTACATTCCCACAAGTAACATATAAACAACTCAGTTTCTTCATATTCACATCAGCATTTAATGATGTCACTATTTTTATTTTAAACACGGATATATAGTAGATGTCATTATGATGTTACTTTGTATTGCTCTGATGACTAAGGATGTTGAACAACTTTTCATGTTATTATCTGTTTTCTATATATTCTTTTCAGGGAAAAGTCTGTTCAAAGGGGAAAAAAAGTAATTTGTTAAGGTTTGAGACGTTTAAAAACATATATTTTAGATACTAGTCCTTTGTCAGATATGGCATTTGCAAATATTTTTTATCAGTTGTAGGTTCTCTTTTCATCATTTTTACATGGGTTTCACAAGGTAATTTTTAAAACATTTTGATGAGGTCCAATACATAGACTATTTCACGGATCATGCTTTTGGTATCAGGCCTAAGAACTCTGTCTAGACACAAGTCTGAGGATATTTTCCTATTTTCTTCCTAAAAAAAAAAAAAAATGTGTAGTTTTACATTTTACACTAAAGTGTGTGATTTATTTTGAATTGACTTTTGTACACAGTGTGAAGTTTAGGTTAAATTTTTTTTTTTTTTTGGCCCCTGGATGTCCAAACGTTCTAGCACCATTTGTTGAAGACTATCATTTCTCCATTGAATTGGTTTCACACTTTTGTCAAAGGTCAGTTAAGTGTGTTTGCATGATTGTGTTTCTGGGTTCCCTATTCTATTGGTCTATATGTTCCACCACTTCTATGCTGATTACTATAGATGTATGCTGCTAAGTCACTTCAGTCCTGTCTGACTCTGTGTGACCCCACAGAAGGCAGCCCACCAGGCTCCCCCGTCCCTGGGATTCTCCAGGCAAGAACACTGGAGTGGGTTGCCATTTCCTTCTCCAATGCATGAAACTGAAAAGTGAAAGGGAAGTCATTCAGTCATGTCCGACTCTGAGCGATCTCATGGACTGCAGCCTACCAGGCTCCTCTGTCCATGGGATTTGCCAGGCAAGAGTACTGGAGTGGGGTGCCATTGCCTCCTCCGACTATAGATGCACAGTAGGTGTAAATATAGGGTAGAGTGATTCTGCTGTCCATGGGTTGCATGTTTTATACATGTCAATTAGATCCTATTAGTTAATTGCATTGCTTAGAGATTTAATGGAGAAGGCACTGGCATATTACATATTACTATTAAAGCAATTCCCACTTGAAAAATCTAACATGCATGTTAACCTTTTTCCCTCCATTTACTTCTAATCTACATATATCATTTGAGTCAGTTTCTTACAGGCAATAGTTGTTGGGTCATATCTTTTTAACTACTCTATCATTCTCTCTTTCAATTTGTGTATTTATATTAAAGATAATTACTGGCATGTTAGAATCATATCTGCTATTTTATTAACAGTTCTGTTTGCTTCTTCTGGTTCTCATCTGTCTTTTTTCTTGCTTTCTCATGTGTTGCTTCATCATATGTTTCCATATTGCTTTATATAGTGCTCATGAGTACATGTCTTTGTATAGTTTTCATATGGGTGCTTTGTATGCTACAATATACAGATGTAACATCACAATCTGTGAGTATCAACATTTATTTACCTCTTCAAGTCAAGTACGAAAATCTGTTTCACTTAGGTCCCTTTATCTTCCTCGCTTTTAAATATCTGTGTCTTGAATATTAGATGATATAGTAAATTCTGCTTTGATCATCAAATGTGATTTATAAAACTCATGAGGAAAAGGACAGTGTACATTATGACCCATGTTTCTGTACTTTCCATTGTTTTTTTTTTTTTCCTCCTATCTTATGCTCCATGATTCTTTCTTTTCTATTTCCTTTCTGTTTGAAAAGCTTTATCAGCCAATCTATAAAGGTAGGTCTGGTAGCAATAAATTATTTTCAGGTTCTCCAACTGAGAATTTCTTTCTGTCTCATTCATTCCTGAAGGGTAGTTTTATCAGAAATAGAATTTTGTCATTAACAAATTCTTTTTTCTTTTTCCACTTGAAAAAATATTTTGCCACTTTCCTTTGGAAACCAAGGTTTCAAATGAGAATTCCATAGGTGTTTGAAATGGTGTTTCTATTTTCTGCCTTTAAGGTGTTTCCGTTGTCTTTGGCTTTCAAAAGTTCACTTACTGTTGTTGGTGTAGGTTTCTTTGTATTAATCTTATCTGGGTTTGTTAGCTTCCTGGACCTAAATGTTGGTTTCTTCAACAAATGTGGGAAGCTGCCAGCTATCATTTCTTCAAATATTATTTCAGTACCACTCTTTCTCCTCTCCTTTTGATACTCCATAGTAGGAACATTAGACTTTTTCCACCTTTGTTCTATAGGCCCCTGCTGCCTCTGCTGATCTAAGTCGCTTCAGTTGTGTCCGACTCTGTTCGACCCCATAGATGGCAGCCCATCAGGCTCCCCCATCCCTGGGATTCTCCAGGCAAGAACACTGCAGTGGGCTGCCATTTCCTTCTCCAATGCATGGAAGTAAAAAGTGAAAGGGAAGTCACTCAGTCGTGTCCAACTCTTAGCGACCCCATGGACTGCAGCCTACCAGGCTCCTCCATCCATGGGATTTTCCAGGCAAGAGTACTGGAGTGGGGTGCCATTGCCTTCTCCCATAGGCCCCTGAGTCTCTCTCAAATTTTTTCAGTATATTTTCTCTCTGTTGTTTCAAATTGGGTAAATTGTATTGATCTGCTTTATAATTTGCTGATTTGTTTATACGTCATCTCCACTCTACTACTGACACCATTTGGTGAATGCTTTTCTTACTATTTCTATTACTGTATTTTTCATTTCTATAATTTAATTTCATTTTAATATAATTTTTATTCCTCTGCCACAATTTTTATATTTTTTTAATTTGCTTTAGAAATTTATAATTCCTTACTGTAACACTTTTGTGGAGGAAGCTTTAAAATCCTTGTTGGATAGTTCTAATATTGGATTAATCTTGGCATTAGCATTAATTTACTATCATTTCTCATTTAAATTATTTTCTTGGTTCCTGCTACAATGGGTGATTTTCTATAGTATTCTCAACATAGTGTCGATTAGGTTTAACAACTTACTGCCCATTTAACTCTAGCAACTAGTCACTGTGTTTAGGTTTATCATGCAAGTCTTGGCCTACATTTGTAGATTGGGGCTCCAATGGCACTCTAACTTCCTCAGCCTTGTTTGGTTGGTTGGTTTCTTGTTTTTGTTTTATTTTCAGTTTACTAGATACCAGCATGGATCCCAAAATGAACACAAATGGGATTTCCCCATACTGGGCTGCTGCTTGTCTTCTCATGGAGGAGTGATGTGGTGGGATCACCTGAGCAGTCTCCCCAGCCTTCCTCAGCTGTCTGGTCGTCTCTGCAGAGAGGGAGTCTCAGGCCTCCTGAGTTAAGGACTGTCTCTAAAACAGAAGCTTGCTACTGCTAGCTCCTCCTTGCCTGTTCTATCCATGTACTTCAGTACCTCTGAAGAGCGGTGATTTTTTCTGTTTCTAGCTGCTTACTGTGGCTGTATCCATTCATTGGTTGTGCCCCACCTCCAGTGTCTCTGAATGGGATTGAGGGTCAGGATTGAAGAAAAGAAAAGACAGTCTCAGGACTGTGAGAAAAGACTCCCAAATGGAATTTCCTGTTGTGTTGTGACTAGATCCCTTCTTCCTCTTCTACTTTCAGGTCTCAGTATTTCTCGGTGGGAAAGGGGAATCTCCGGCCCTCTAGCAAAGGAGAGTGCTTTTCCCTGGACACTTAATTTTGGCAGAGCTTCTGGTAGATCCACATTGCTGGTCATGTTTGTGTTGAGCTCTTCTGATGTCATATGTACTCTGCTATAGTCAGGGGAGGAATGAACCTACCAGGGACACATTCTATGGCTTGCCTGGAGGTAAGAAAATCTCAGGGCTTAGTAGTCTTCATCTGTTGGGTGGGGGGATATTAAAATGCCTATTCTTTCAGTCCTGGGGTCCTAAACCAGCTCAGTTCCCTCTTACCACATTTACAGAGTTCTCCTTTGATATTGTCTGTGTTATTTCCAGGGTTTATATAGTGCTTAGCAAAGAACAGAAAGATACAGGTCTATGCCATCCTGTCTGAATGGGAAGTTCCTAAAACGTCCATTATGTTTTTCTTAAAATAAAAATGCATATTACTTTTTCTTTCTTACTGGTGAGAGAAACTAAGGTACAAAAACATGTTCTATTTGTTCAAGGTCATGAAGTAAGCAAAAGGCAGTAGAGATAGTAAGCTTAATCTACCTACCAAAGGGCTTTTTTTCTTTTACATTTACTCTCTTTCTTCGTATGTGTAAACAGTGTGATAACAACAGAAAAGAGAAAATTCTAAGAAACTATTATTTACCTAATATCATTTGTCTAAGAGGATAAAAAAATCTATGAAATTAAATATGTTCATTAAATTATGTCAAGGCAAACATAGAGGCTAAGGAGATAAAATGTAAAACAAATACTTTCCGGGAAATTCCAGGCAAAAGCAACGAGGACAACGGTAACATATATAGGATTAAAGAAAATCAGCATTTTGAAGGTCAGGTAATGTCTTAGGAAAATGACTGGCTCAGTTCTGTTGCTGGTTCCTTGGCAGTCCCCTGTCCAAACATGTTTTCAAGAAAAGTAGCACCCCCAAACAGGAGAGGCACATTTGGCTTGGGAGACTGCCAGAGAGCAAGGACAGCTGAGTTGATTTTAGGCTATCAGTTTGCAAAGAATAAAAATGGCTAACTCTGTTTCTTTGTCTTTCTCTGCTAGACATTTCAGATGCTGGCAGGAGGACTGTCTGGAACTGACAACACCAGCCGTAATTACTGAGGAGATACTGTAAGAATATGCTTTGTTTTGTTTTGTTGTCTTCAAATACCAAAGGCAAATAATGAAGTGTTTACAAGAAGTGAAAGATCATCCCTCACTCCTTTTCATGTTGACAAATTCCAGCATAAGTAAAAGAGATAATCCAAGTTACTGAGTAAACATGAAAGAGTTCCAAATAGAGACCCCAGGAAACGGAGGGGCAGAGAGAGGGTATGAGGACAGAGGGACAGGGAAACACCTGAATGGCCCACTGGGGATGAGGGAGCCCCGTGCACATCTTCTTCTTCTCCTGGTGTGTGAGAGGTGAAATACAGCAGCAATTTTGTATCTTGAGATTTTTTTTTTCTCAATGAAAAGGAATTTTTTTAAGTGACATGGAAATATTGACTTGCAGTGTTTTATATTAGTAGCTTCCAAGAATGGGATGGGTGCCTGCCAATGTGACAGAAAGAGCTTAGCAATCCTTCCTTCCTAAAACTAGACTTTGACACAAACTCTTTTCATACAAGGCAAATATGTCTAATAGACAACCTTTTTCCTCCAAGGCAATTATCTGTCTGGTGAGAAAAAAACATGGATTTTGTAGAGGAAGGCGAGAAGAACATCTAATATTTATTGAATACTTACTGCGTACTAGATACCACACATACAATATTTCCCTGAACTGACAGTCTCCTGCAGTGGGATCACCAATCGACTGATGAGCAAATATCAACTCAAAGAATTGCCCTAAGTAACATAACTAGTAAATGGTAGAGCTAAGATCTGAATCTACGATTTCCATACAATATTTTTATTCCTATTGAATAAAATTATTAATCATGCATCTAAAATATTGAATGGAAACTGTTTTTCATTTTATTGCAGAAATCACAAAGACTTTAATATGCCAATATGAATCATATGTAGTATAAAAAGGAAAACCATTTTAACATTTTACCAACAAAAACTGATCTGACTTTGATACATTATGCCCCAGAAGCACCTGTGGTTCCTGGAATCAATGATGGAACAAATTTTGGGAAATGTTGATCTAGGTGATTAGTATTATAGAAGACTTAACCACCAGTTCCAGCTCACCAAACTACTTCCGTTCTGAAAATGTTTTCTGGTTTTTTAGGATGCTTTGTGGCTTCTCAGATAGTGCTAGTGGTAGAGAATATGCCTGCCAATGCAGGAGACAAGAGATGCAGGTTGGATTCCTGGGTTGGGAAGATCCCTGGGAGGACTGCACAGCAACCCACTCCAGTATTCTTGCCTGGAGAAATCCATGGACAGAGGAGCCTCATGGGCTACAGTCCATAGGGCTGCAAAGAATTGGTTATGATTGAAGCAACTGAACACACACGCAGAGTTTTAGAAACGCATTCACTCCCATCTGCTTGTTTTCATTTCACAAAAATCAGCGGAAACTAGAATGCCTGCCACCACTTGCCATCCATCCAAGGTCACAGTGTTCTTTTTCAGGAAGTTTTCCCCAACTCAGCACACAAAATACTCTGTTTTCTGTTTTATTCATCATATTGATGTTCTCACTCAACAGCTCTGATAGAGTGAAGACAATAGAGGAAAAAAGAAAGGGAGTCCCAGAGACTTGTATTTGTCATGGCACTGCCATTTCCTACCTCTTCAATTCTTAGGGTTTAATATTAGGACTTCCCTGGTGGCTCAGACAGTAAAGCGTCTGTCTACAATGAGGGAGACCTGGGTTCAATCCCTGGGTTGGTAAGACCCCCTGGAGAAGGAAATGGCAATCCACTCCAGTACTATTGCCTGGAAAATCCCATGGTAGGCTACAGTCCATGGGGTCGCAAAGAGTCGGACATGACTGAGCAACTTCACTTTCATTTTCACATGTATATACAGTGGTAATAAATAACCTTTGCATAGTTTTGAGAAGGTAATGAAACAAAACATAAAAAGTCAGAAGAAAGTACCAAAGAGATATGAGTATCTCTCCCCAATCTGCCTTTTTCTTCTCAGTGTTTACAGATGGCTTCCCCATGGTCCATGGTTTTGCACACCTCTAAGATATTTAAGATCACATAGGAGGTCTAATTACTTTAGTTCATTGACTGTCACAATCCACTGAGCACTAATTTGAGAATAATGTGGTGACAGTGTTTTTGAAAATTATTATTATTAAGATTACTTTTAAAATAACACAAAAGCAGGGACTTAGGAGAAATATATGGATTGAAGGTCTCATACCTTGAGACAAAACATTTAATTATGTTTAGCACTATATTCTTTAAATGCAACTATTCAGAAACTGTAGTTAATACATTTTTTATCTTTCTCTTGGTTGGTTCCTTCCCCAGTACTTTCTCCCAGTCACACCCACCCACTCTCTCCCAATGTTTCTCTCTCACAGTGGTTCACTCATTAACTACATCAAGGTTTTATTTATTCCAGAGGGGTTGTAATTTCATCTCACAATCGCAAAACTCTTCCCCTATATGTCTCATTAAAGCAGCTATAGACTACATATTTCTTGATTCAATTACAATTTAAATATCAGATGGAATATCTAGTAACAACCTGTGTACTATTTAATATTGTTTATATTTAACAGTAACAGCAATAAAATATAGCAGCCATTAAGTATTAAACACCTAATACATATATTACGGTGCAATGCTTTAATATAAATATCTGTATTTGTTAAGGAAAGCAGGAAAGGTAAATCCTATTGTCCCTTTTGATGATTAAAGTAAGAAAGACTGGCAGAGTATATGAACTAGCCTGAAAAGTCAAAGTTATGAGGGCAGAATTCAGGTCTGCCTGACACCAAGCCTGTCTTTCATTCCATCCCAAATGATCACACCCTCAATCACTAGGAGTTAATTATGCCAAATTACTTAACTATGCCAAAATACTGCCAAAAACAAGTTAGTTTGTATAATTGGCAGCATACTAGATAGATCTTCCTTTCAGCAGTACCTCCTGTTATAGGCTTTTAAAAAATGGTTGTGATTTAGTGGTTGAATTAAACTACTATTGGGATAATCTACGATTGATTAAAAATACTGGTTAACTAACTGACTGCTTAATGGACTGGTTCCAATCCCAGTGTATTGGGATCCCAACTGGAATTCAGCTACACTGTTTGCTGAAAACAAGGCAAAGACTCGAGTCAGGGTCTTTGTATGCCCTTATCTTAATGTCAAGACAAGAGCTATAGCTAATGGAGTCAAAGAAAGAACTTTACTAACTTTAGTGTGACCAAAATTGTATGGTTTATAATGAAAATAAGCTTAATTATGAATTATGTAGTTATAAAAAACAAAATTGATGTGTTTTATAAATTAAATTTTGGTAAATTTGATAATGCCTAACATTTTATGTTACTTACAGTCAGTCCACTGCACTAAATGAGTCAAACAGGGAGTCTTCAATAGGGACTATCTCCTTGTAATTTCCCAAGCCATCTCTAAGAATTTCTTTGTTCTGGAACTATGCTAGTCATGAGGATACAGTTGCTCTGTGGAGCTTACAGGTACTATTGACTGTTGTGAACATAAACAAGACTGATAGTATAATAAATAGCATTATGTATACTTGGAAATACATTCGACAAATAGGAGGCCAGGAGGACCACTTAGCCTGCTTTATCCCTCTTTCACCCTTTATGCTTATTTAAAAACAATAACAACAAAGACGTATAGGTAGATAAAGATTATATAGATCTAGATCTAAATTTATCTTTCACGTATCTATATTTGTTATTGTTTTTAAATAAAATGGAAGACTGGGAGAGTAGAATTTAAAGAGAGAAGGTAGGGGTGTGAAGGTTTGAACTTTAACTTTGTTTACACTTATAATGCATATTTTTTTAAATGAGTTAAAGTAACATTTACAAAGACAACGGTACTATTGATACTGATACTTGACTGTTAGTGCTCAGGTAACTCACTCAGTCTCTATAAGCCTCTGTTTACACATATTCCAAATCGAACTAACATTTGCCTGGCATGCAGGTGGCACTCACTATCTATTGGGCTTAGTTTCACATGGCGAGAATAAATAATGAGGTTGGCCATCTGCTGACGAGGGATGCAGCATGTGACTTGGAGGACATGGGAACACCAAACATCAAAGGCATTGTTCATTTATAACATTTGAAATAAAAGAAATACTCAGATACCTTTTGTATAAGATCATCACGAGTACTATTAGAAGCAGAAATGTATTTTTGGTTCTGGGAACATTTTGATGCCAATCAGGCGCTGACTTAGTTATAGTATCTGAAAACGGATATGATCTTTATCTACACTAAGATTCTCCATTAAAAAAGAAAAGTAAAATACCTCCAGAGTGACCTGCTAACTTGCTCAAGGCCAGACATTACTCGGTGGTAAAACTAAAAACAGATCATAATACTGCATGCTCTGTAAACCAGGCTAGAAAGCATGACACCATTACCTCACAAGGCAGACCTGGAATATTAATAACAACAGTGATAATTAACAGCTAATACCTATTGAGCACTAATAATACACAACATAATATCTTAGGTGATTTATGTGTAAAAGTTCATTCAACATTTAAAAAACCTCATAAAATAAATACTATTTGTCCATATATTACTGCAGATTGGATAATCTAGAGATTCCTGCACATTAAATTTATCTAGTTGCTTCCAGGTTGCAAACTGAAATTCATGTTGACAATTTTTATCTAGAAAAAGTATCTTAAAAAATAACATGGATTTCATTAGGTAATAAGAAAATTAGTAATTATATTTTTAGCCTTTTAAAAAAACTAATTATTTTCTGGCCAACTAACTCTATTCATAAACACATCTTCTATTAGCAGATTTCTAATTTATTTATTTCCAATTACAATGATAATATGCAACATTTACTGTTAAGCTCTGTGGGTCTTAGCCAAATGGATTTTTTTAAAGTATAGACAGGCAAAGGAGAGGAATTGGAGCACTTGCCATTTTTATTATTCAACTCTGAAAACAATTTCAGAAAGTGGAACAGAGTTCCTTTGCAAAATTAATTTTGAATGGGAACAGCATTCTGCCTTTGGTTACATGGTTGATTATTTTTAAATGTATACGGCATTACTGCCATTCACAATAATTACCTGTCAAAGATTTCTGCCTTACTCTGTATTCCATTTTTGTCAAGTTGTACCTATTACTATTTTTAACATAATATGCCTATCTGTATATATGTATATGGGACATGCCATCAGGAAATACTGTATTGAAAGAGCTCTCTAAGTGGACAAATTTATCTGTGTTAATATCAAATCATGTCACATTTTATTTACAGGGATAATAGGATATGGATAGATGCCTATTTTGGTAAAAAGTACATTATATTTCAATGTGGTTATTGGTGGTGATGATGTTAATGGGTAGCGTAACAAGGGGGATTTTACATGACTCGGGAAATGTGTGTGACATGAGGAAAAGTTAATTTCAGCCTTGCCTCATTAATCAGATTTGCTTCCAGCTAAAAATTGTCACCTAAGTATATTGTTCTTTCAGCTGTGTGGTACTGATGAAGACACTGACTTACAAAACAGAAGTAACTGGGCTTGGTGCTAGGAGAAGGGGGAGAAAAAAAGTGTAGGAACAAATGTGTTTATAGCCGACCTTTCGAGGGAATTGCCCAAGGCACCTTGAGGTGTCACCTGTCATTGCTAATGGAGACTGTGGATTCAAGACTGCTTAAACAGTCCTGAATGTGAACTGTTGGGGACTGAAATTAACTGCAGAAGTTCCTATGTGTAGGCATTCATATCAAAGCCAGCTAAGCAGAGGGAATATCAGGAAAGATCTGGATCTATGCAAAGTAAATGCCTGGAAGTGGAAATACAGTATGTGGTATGTAGCTGCATTATTACTTCAAAGCCTTTAAAGTTACAAGCATTACAAAAGGCATATAACTCAGATGGGAAAACCGTGCTATGGCGATATTAATGGAACAGTTTCTATAGAGTACTTTCACATAAACAATTTCGATTGTTCTTTCCTCAAAATGGGGAGGTAAATATATAGACTTGCAATTTATAAACAGAGACTGATTTCATATACTCTAAGTTACATTCCTTACATCATATAGCTGGTTTTTGCATAGAGGTTAATTCAACATTTTTTTTTCTCTCCCCAATCACTGTTTTTTCAAAGGAAAGATTTTAAACAACTTTATTGAGGTATAAATTTTCATGCAATAAAATTCCTACATTCCCAATGCATAGTCCAAAGAATTTGGCAAATATATGCATAATGTAACAACACCATAATCAATATTCAGGACATTTTCAGTTACTCAAAAAGTTTTCTCAGTATCTTTGCAGGCAGTTTCCCCACCCACTCAGTTCTTGGCTTTTAATAATTGTGATCTATTTTCTGCCCCTAAACATATGCATGTTAGAGTGCCGTATGAAGAGAACTGTCGGGCCTCCTGGATGGCTTAGCAGGTGAAGAATTCCACCTGCAATTCAGGAGACACAGGTTAGATCCCTGGGTCAGGAAGATGCCCTGAAGAAAGAAATTGTGACTACTCCATTATTCTTGCCTCAAAAATCCCATGGACAGGGGAGCCTAGTGGTCTAAAGCATGATGTGTCACAAAGAGTCAGACATGACTGAGAAACTAAGCAGTCTTTTACAGTTTCTTTTGCTCAGAACAATGTTAAAGAGATTCATCTATGCCATTGCATGTATCAATGTTTGTAAGTGAACGTCGCTCAGTCGTGTGCGACTCTTGCGACCCCATGGACTACAGAGTCCATGGAATTCTCCAGGCCAGAATACTGGAGTGGGTTGCCATTTCCTCCTCCAGGGGATCTTCCCCACTCAGAGACGGAACCCAGGTCTCCTGCATTGCAGGTGGATTCTTTACCATCTGAGCAAAAAATCAATGTTTGGTTTATTTTTATTGATGAGAATCTGTAGTCTGTATATACACCCTAATGTATTTGTCCATGAATCAGCTAGAGTACGTTTGGATTGTTTCTGGTTTGCGGCTATTATCAGATCAGATCAGATCAGATCAGTCGCTCAGTCGTGTCCGACTCTGCGATCCCATGAATCGCAGCACGCCAGGCCTCCCTGTCCCTCACCAACTCTCGGAGTTCACTCAGACTTATGTCCATCGAGTCAGTGATGCCATCCAGCCATCTCATCCTCTGTCGTCCCCTTCTCCTCCTGCCCCCAATCCCTCCCAGCATCAGAGTCTTTTCCAATGAGTCAACTCTTTGCATGAGGTGGCCAAAGTACTGGAGTTTCAGCTTTAGCATCATTCCTTCCAAAGAAATCCCAGGGCCAATCTCCTTCAGAATGGACTGGTTGGATCTCCTTGCAGTCCAAGGGACTCTCAAGAGTCTTCTCTAACACCACAGTTCAAAAACATCAATTCTCCAGCGCTCAGCCTTCTTCACAGTCCAACTCTCACATCCATACACGACCACAGGAAAAACCATAGCCTTGACTAGACGAACCTTTGTTGGCAAAGTAATGTCTCTGCTTTTCAATATGCTATCTAGGTTGGTCATAACTTCCCTTCCAAGGACTAAGCGTCTTTTAATTTCATGGCTGCAGTCACCATCTGCGGCTATTATAGCTAATGCTGTTATGAACAATCATGTGTATGTGCATGTGTGGACATGTATTTTCATTTTTCTTGGTCAAATGCCTAGAAATGTTGGAACATATATAAGTGTGTGGAACTCAGGTCCTTGGTTTTCTTTTAACATTCTTTTTATCTACTATAATCTTTAAAATTTTTTAAGATACTACTTCCCTAAATATGCTGTTTGAGCTGTATCTCTTAAAATTTCATAACCTGAATATGTATTTATTTTCATTTGATTTGACGTTTTATCTAATGTCCAAGTGAAATCCCTATTTTTTTTTTTCATTTCCAAACATTTGGGATTTTTTTCCTGGTATCACTTTTTTATTGAGCTGCTGATAGTAACATTAATATACAAGTTTGTGTGTAGATATGTGTTTTAATTTCTCATGGAATGAAATTGCTGGAACATAAGATAATTTTATGTGTAACTTTTTTTTTTTGCATCATCAATTTTAATGATATTGTAGCTTTCTTTTGCCTCTTTTGATAAACATTTCAGTTGTCTCTACTTTTTACTAAAATGCTTCAGAACTTTTTAAAGAAACTTTCAGACTATTTCCCAAAGCTGATGTATCATTTTATGTTCCCACAAAGCATACGAATGTTCTGATTTCTTTACATCCTTAAAATAAACATATGAGTATCTGCCTTTTCTATTACCAACATTGCAGTTTTATCTCATCATGGTTTTCATTTACATTTTCCTGATGATTAATGATGTTGTGTATTTTCATCTGCTTATTTCCCCAGTGGCTCAGCAGTAAAGAATCCACCTGCAATGCAGGAGCCTCAGGAGCTGTGGGTTGGGCCCCTGGGTCAGGAAGATCCCCTGGAGGAGAACATGGCAACACACTCCAGTATTCTTGCCTAGAGAATCCCATGGACAGAGGAGCCTGGCAGGCTACAGTCCATGGAGTCACAAAGAATCAGACACAACTGAAGCAACTTAGTACAACCATTCAGATAACACATTTTAAATATTATTTATAGACCTAACCAATTCTACCCTTTAGTGTTTTTTATCTATTTTTAAACTTTATTGACATTAGAGATACATTAAACATGAAATTTTGAACACAAAGCTTTTGCTGCATGTGCTACTGCTAGAGGTTTTTACTTTAAAAATTCAGGGTACTAAAACATTGAATCACATGTAATTTATATCAAATTATCAATCAGTCATCAATCTATCAGTTCTACATTACATAATTCAATAGATTTATTTTAACAATGAATAATTGGTATATTTCTGGCAAGAGAGAGTCTCTATTTAACCAGGACTTAACCAGAACTGAATTTTTTATTTACTATTTTGCATTATAATGTTGTGAATAATTTAACATTTTATAGAACAGGTTTGGGTCCACACATTTCAAATTTGTTTTCTCCCTTAGTATCCACATACTTTTCGGGGATTCAGAAGATACATTCAGATAAGGATATGACATCCATCATTGCACATTTGTGCTATAATGTCAGGTGAGTCAGCAAAGTGTGTTTTAGTAGTATTCCCGGAAGCTCATCCCATAATGGAAAGCCAGAACTAACTAAATTATATTCAGACATGATGGTAAGTCACATAACTATATTTTATTTAAATACAAATTAAATACATTTTCAATTTAATTTCCCCTTAGCTGGATGATAACATAGCCCATAGCTACTCTAATGCCACCTAACATGAGATAAAGTATGGTATAAAGTGTGGTATCAGGGTAACTCAGAATACAAAGAAAAGTGCTTTTAATCAGTCATGGTCAAAATATCTGCATTTTAAAAATTCTGTTAAACTCATTATCATGTGAAAATCTTGTACAAAGATACTAAAATAGGTATCAGGTCATATTATATTCATATCCTATGAATTCTAGCACTGGACATATGTGGGCAATGAAGGAAAAATCCAGTCTTTATGGAGAACTTATTAAAAATAATATTTTTTTCACTTTTAACTCCCAGCAATGAAAAGTTTCTAAAATATTATGGATGCCCAGATAACAATTAGTTTGGTTAATTTTATATTTTAATACAAACAGCTCAAAGATAAGGGCCAAGTGTTGGCAGAGAACCAGACAGAAACAATATACTTCTCATTAAATCTCTGTTTATTATCATCAGAAATAAAGTACAAAAATTACACTCCATATAATATTCCTATACACCAACCAAATTACTAAGTGACTGTACATGAACATATTTGATTTCACGAGTTTTTGAGATATTGTTAACATTGTTGTCGTTGTCACTTTAATCATTATTTTATTATTTCAATTATGTGCTGAGGAAAATGACAGGCAAAGAGATGAAAGAATTTACCCAATTATAGTATGCCACAGAAACAGAATCATAAACATTTCTCATCTACAAGCCCATAGTCAAAAGAAGGTACAGTAAAAACTTATTTTTGTGTTTAATGTAAAAGATACCAACACTGGATAAGCGGATAAGGAAAATGTGGAAAGTGCATACAATTGAATACTACTCAGCCTTAAAAAAAGAATGAGATCTTGCCATTTGTGAAAACATGGATGGAGTTTGAGGGCATTACGCTAAGTGAAACAAGTGAGAAAGAGAGGTACAAAAAGATTTCACTTATGTGTGGA
>NW_011494751.1:1890388-1914002 GCF_000754665.1 Bison bison bison
ATCTAGAAAACAAAACAAAACTCAAGGATTCAGAAGGATTCAGAAAACAGACTGCTGGTTCCTTTGTGGCTCAGCTGGTAAAGAATCTGCCTGCAATGTGGGAGACCTGGGTTTGATCCCTGGGCTGGGAATATCCCCTGGAGAAGGGAAAGGCTACCACTCCAGTATTCTGGCCTGGAGAATTCCATGGACTGTATAGTCCATGGGGTTGCAAAGAGTCGGATATGACTTAGCGAATTTCCCTGTGTAGTATGTGATGATGTAGAGGGCAAGGAGGTTGGGGTGCGGGGACAAATGAGTGAAGGGGATCAAGAGGTACAGACTTACAGTTATAAAATGTCAGTCACGGTGATACATTGTGCAGCATCATGATTATTATCAGTGCTATTTTAATGTAAGTTTGAAAGTTGCTAAGAGTTAATTCTTAGAAGTTCTCATCACAAAGATAATTGTGTAACCCTCTGGTATAATGGGTAACTATATTTACTCTGCTATTATTTCATAATGTATGTCAATTACACTTCCATAAAAAGTACCAAAATTAATTGATATACTTGCATTTTAACAAATAATTATATATAGAGAAAAACTTCCCCAGATGCTCAGCAGTAAAGAATTCACCTGCAGTGCAGGAGCTGCAGGAGACCTGGGTTCAATACCAGGTTGGGAAGATGCCCTGGAGGAGGGTATTCTTTCCTGGAGAAACCCATGGGCAGAGAACCTGGTGGGCTATGGTCTATAGGGTCACAGAGAGTCGGACACAACTGAAGCAATTTAGCACACACACATACACAGTGAGAGATTCCATGTAACTATCACTTAAGTTAAGAAATCGATTATTGTTACCATCACAGGAACCCCTCATATACTCTTGACTGATAGGTGCCTCATCACTATCCTGAAACAGTAAACACTGTAATGACTTTTCTGATAACCATTTAATTTTTTTCTCTACAGTTTTACCACCAGTAAACAACATACTTTGGATGTATATTATATAAACAATATAATGCATATTGATCTGAACAATATAGTATCTTTTCCTATTTTGAACTTAATGTAAATAGAATCTTAATACACTTATTTGATATACTTTTCTTTTTCCCAACTTAAAGTAAATAAAACTATTCTTTCATTAGATGTAGCTAGCTTTAGTCACTTCTAGTATTATACGTATACAGACAATTTTATATGAATATACAAAAATTTATCCATACACTTTACAGCTGATAAAACTTTTGTCCTAGATTTTGGCTTTTAAAGGAAAGCATTCCTGTGCATATATCCCATTGAGTATGTGCAAAGGTTTCTCAAAGGGACAGGCTTAGGAATGATGGGTCACCTATGCCTCATTATAGTAACTTCTTCAATGTTACCAGACCATGCCAAATTCATCCAATATGGTTGTGAGTTACAGCATCTGTTCTTCCTTCCTCTTTCTTTGCTTTCTTCCTTTCTCTCTTTATTCTTTCTCCACAGGATACAATTCCCCACTATCATTCTTTATAACTGCACAGCCTGTTATTTAGGAGCCCTTCCTCTTCACAGGATCCTCTTAGTACTGTCCACCCAACAACTGGATAGAGTGTGCATGCTCAATCGCTCAGTCATGTCCAACTCTTTATGACCCTGTGCACTGTAGCCCACCAGGCTCCTCTGTCCATGGGATTATCCTGGTAAGAATACTGGAGTGGGTTTCTATGCCCTCCTCCAGGTACACAGAGTACAGAACACAGAACACAATTAGACTAGTACAGGTCAATTTGACTATTTTTCTCTCCCCTGAGGTGGAGCTGTTGTTTTTTGCACTGCAAGTCCAAAGCATATAGACACATGGATGTGGCAGACCTGCTCTCAACCACATAGAGGAGTCTTTTATGCCAGGGGTCCCCAACCCTTAGGCCATGGACAGGTACAAGTCTGTAGCCTGTTAGGAACTGGGTTGCACAGCAGGAGGTGAGTGGCAAGCAAGTGAGCAAACCTTTATCTGTACTTACAGCCTTTCCTCATGGCTCACATTACCACTTGAGCTCAGGAAAACGAGCTCAAGGAACCCACTGCTTCTTCCTTTTCTTCTCCCAGTGATTATGGTGAGCTGTATAATTATTTCATTATATACCACAATGTAATCATAATAGAATAAGTATTAGTTGCTCAGCTGTGTCCGAGTTTTTGAGACCCCGTGGACTGTAGCCACCAGGTTCCTCTGTCCATGGGATTCTCTAGGCAAAAACACTGGAGTGGGTTGCCATTTCCTCCTTAATAACAGAATAAAGTGTACCAAAAATGTAATGTGCCTGAATTATCTGGAAACTTTCCTTCTTCACCCCTTCCCTGGTCTGTGGAAAACTTGTTTTTCCAAGAAACTGGTCCCTAACACCAAAAAGGTTGAGGAACACTGTTTTATGCAGTAAAAGAAAATGACCTTAACAGAAATATAAGCAAAGGGAGAAAAGTAAATGGACAGAGATGGGTCAGAACCCTGAGATCCTGTTCTTGATATCCTGTCATGTTCAGTTTTCACTTTGCATGCAGAAAGTTAAAAGCAATCTTTAAATAATATTGTTAGCTTAAAGAACCATCCAGGAGGCTTGGTGGCACTGTGATACAAAATGTGAAACTACACTACATAATGCAAGAACGTCTGATTTGAGTTGATACCAAAAAAAAAAAAAACTATATTCAGAGTGGAAATGTGAACTATTCTAGAAGTTTCCAGTATATATTATTATGCTAACATGAATTACGCTTCTAAAACCTGAAACAGATGGAAAAGCCTGACTAGTATACAGTGTTAAATCTATTGTGTAAGTGCAATGGAATTGAAATAATCTGCATTTCTTAAACATCTGCCACATGTTTCCATGAGACCAAAAACATTCTCTGTGAGATTAATAACTGGGCAGGACAGGACAATCCCCTTTTGAGAGGAATGCCTCTCTTAGAAATACCTTGAATGATATTCAAAAGACACTTGCAGGCTATTTCACACTTACCATACTTGAAAAGTATGAATAATCATACTTTACAAATAACCACAAGAAAGACTAAATGGATAACTCATGTTCTGTATTACAACTACAGGTGACTGAAATTATGAATGGAAGCAAAATAATTTAGATCATTGGACAATATTCTAGTATCAAACAGCAGGGATAATACCAACCATTTCTAAATAATAGTGATCAGAACAGTGAATGCATACACACGGACTCCATATGAGAAAGAGTCAGTAGAACTGAGGATGGGTACCCTAGCGGTGGTGGGGGGGGAGCATTACTATGAACAAAGTAGTGGAAGTGATGGAATTCCGGTTGAGCTATTTAAAATCCTTAAAGATAATGCTGCTAATAAAGTCTGCACTCAAAATGCCAGTAAATTTGAAAAATTAAGCAGCAGCCACAGGTCTGGAAAAGGTCGGCTTTTGTTCCAATCTTAAAGAAGGGCAATGCCAAAGAATGTTCAAACTACTGTACAATTGTACTCATTTCACATGCTAGTAAGGTTATGCTCAAAATCCTTCAAGATAGGCTTTAGCAGTAAGTGAAGGGAATTTCCATATGCACAAGCTCAGTTTTGAAGTGGCAGAGGAACCAAAGATCAAATTGCCAATATTCATTGAATCATGGAGAAAGAAAAGGAATTACAGAAGAACATCCACTTCTGCTTCATTGACTATGAAGCCTTCAGCGGTTTGGATCACAACCAACTGTGGAAAATTCTTTAAGAGATGGGAGTACCAGACTACCTTACCAGTCTTCTGAGAAACCTATATGCAGAAGCAACAGTTAGAACCAGACATGGAACAACTGAATGGTCCAAAATTGGGAAAGGAATAAGACAAGGCTGTACATTATCATCCTCCTGCTTATTTAACTTACATGCAGAATATATCATACAAAATGCCTGGCTGAATGAATCACAAGCTGGAATCAAGATTGTAGGGAGAAATATCAACCACCTCAGATATGCAAATGAAACTAAAGAGTAACTAAAAAGCCTCTTGATGAGGATGAGGGTGAAAGATGAGAGTGAAAAAAAAAAAAAAGCTTAAAACTCAACATTACAAAAACTAAGATCATGGCATCTAGTCTCATCACTTCATGGCAAATAGAGGGGGAAAACTGGAAGCAGTGACAAATTTTATTTTCTTGGGGTCCAAAATCACTGTGGATAGTGACTGCAGCCATGAAATTAAAAGATGCTTGCTCCTTCTGGAGCAATCTAATGGCAAATCTCAAGATGTACTCTGCATATAAGTTAAATAAGCAGGGTGACAATATACAGCCTTGACATACTCCTTTTTCTATTTCGAACCAGTCTGTTGTTCCATGTCCAGTTCTAACTGTTGCTTCCTGACCTGCATACAAATTTCTCAAGAGGCAGGTCAGGTGGTCTGGTATTCCCATCTCTTGAAGAATTTCCCACAGTTTATTGTGATCCACACAGTCAAAGGCTTTGGCATAGTCAATAAAGCAGAAATAGATGCTTTTCTGGAACTCTCTTGCTTTTTCCATGATCCAGCGAATGTTGGCAATTTGATCTCTGGTTCCTCTGCCTTTTCTAAAACCAGCTTGAACATCTGGAAGTTCACAGTTCATGTATTGCTGAAGCCTGGCTTGGAGAATTTTGAGCATTACTTTACTAGCGTGTGAGGTGAGTGCAATTGTGCAGTAGTTTGAGCATTCTTTGGCATTGCCTTTCTTTGGGATTGGAATGAAAACTGATCTTTTCCAGTCCTGTGGGCACTGCTGAGTTTTCCAAATTTGCTGGCATATTGAGTGCAGCACTTTCACAGCATCATCTTTCAGGATTTGGAATAGCTCAACTGGAATTCCATCACCTCCACTAGCTTTGTTCATAGTGATGCTTTCTAAGGCCCACTTGACTTCACACTCCAGGATGTCTGACTCTAGGTGAGTGATCACACCATCATGATTACCTGGGTCGTGAATATCTTTTTTGTACAGTTCTTCTGTGTATTCTTGCCACCTCTTCTAAATATCTTCTGCATTCTGTAAGGTCCATACCATTTCTGTCCTTTATCGAGCCCATCTTTGCATGGAATATTCCCGTGGTATCTCTAATTTTCTTGAAGAGATCTCTAGTCTTTCCCATTCTGTTGTTTTCCTCTATTTCTTTGCATTGATGGCTGAGGAAGCCTTTCTTATCTCTTCTTGCTATTCTTTGGAACTCTGCATTCAGATGCTTATATCTTTCCTTTGCTCCTTTGCTTTTCACTCCTCTTCTTTTCACAGCTATTTGTAAGCCCTCCCCAGACAGCCATTTTGCTTTTTTGCATTTCTTTTCAATGGGGATGGTCTTGATTACTGTCTCCTGTACAATGTCATGAACCTCAGTCCATAGTTCATCAGGCACTCTATCTATCAGATCTAGGCCCTTAAATCTATTTCTCACTTCCACTGTATAATCATAAGGGATTTGATTTAGGTCATACCTGAATGGTCTAGTGGTTTCCCTACTTTCTTCAATTTAAATAATAAGGAGTTCATGATCTGAGCCACAGTCAGCTCATGGTCTTGTTTTTGCTGACTGTATAGAGCTTCTCCATGTTTGGCTGCAAAGAATATAATCAGTCTGATTTCGGTGTTGACCATCTGGTGATGTCCATGTGTAGAGTCTTCTCTTGTGTTGTTGGAAGAGGGTGTTTGCTATGACCAGTGCATTTTCTTGACAAAACTCTTTTAGTCTTTGCCCTGCTTCATTCCATATTACAAGGCCAAATCTGCCTATTATTCCAGGTGTTTCTTGACTTCCTACTTTTGCATTCCAGTCCCCTATAATGAAAAGGACAACTTTTTTCGGTGTTAATTCTAAAAGGTCTTGTAGGTCTTCATAGAACCGTTCAACTTCAGCTTCTTCAGCATTACTGGTTGGGGCATAGATTTGGATTACTGTGATACTGAATGGTTTGCCTTGGAAATGAACAGAGATCATCCTGTCGTTTTTGAGATTTCATCCAAGTACTTCATTTCGGAATCTTTTGTTGACCATGATGGCTACTCCATTTCTTCCGAGGGATTCCTGCCCACAGTAGTAGATAGAATGATCATCTGAGTTAAATTCACCCATTCCAGTCCATTTTAGGTTGCTGATTCCTAGAATGTTGACATTCACTCTTGCTTGACCACTTCCAATTTGCCTTGATTCATGGACCTGACATTCCAGATTCCGATGCAATATTGCTCTTTATAGCATCGGACCTTGCTTCTATCACCAGTCACATCCACAACTGGGTACTGCTTTTGCTTTGGCTCTATCCCTTCATTCTTTCTGGAGTTATTTCTCCACTGATCTCCAGTAGCATATTGGGCACCTACTGACCTGGGAAGTTCCTCTTTCAGTATCCTAACATTTTGCCTTTTCATACTGTTCATGGGGTTCTCAAGGCAAGAATACTGAAGTGGTTTGTCATTCCCTTCTTGCTGGGAGAAATATCAATAACCTCAGATATGCGGATGACACCACCCTTATGGCAGAAAGTGAAGAGGAACTAAAAAGCCTCTTGATAAAAGTGAAAGTGGAGAGTGAAAAAGTTGGCTTAAAGCTCAACATTCAGAAAATGAAGATCATGGCATATGGTCCCATCACTTCATGGGAAATAGATGGGGAAACAGTGGAAACAGTGTCAGACTTTATTTTTTTGGGCTCCAAAATCACTGCAGATGGTGATTGCAGCCATGAAATTAAAAGATGTTTACTCCTTGGAAGAAAAGTTATGACCAACCTAGATAGCATATTCAAAAGCAGAGACATTACTTTGCCAACAAAGGTCCGTCTAGTCAAGGCTATGGTTTTTCCTGTGGTCATGTAGGAATGTGAGAGTTGGACTGTGAAGAAGGCTGAGCACTGAAGAATTGATTTCTTTGAACTGTTGTGTTGGAGAAGACTTTTGAGAGTCCCTTGGACTGCAAGGAGATCCAACCAGTCCATTCTAAAGGAGATCAGCCCTGGGATTTCTTTGGAAGGAATGATGCTAAAGCTGAAACTCCAGTACTTTGGCCACCTGATGCAAAGAGTTGACTCATTGGAAAAGACTCTGATGCTGGGAGGGATTGGGGGCAGGAGGAAAAGGGGACGATAGAGGATGAGATGGCATCACTGACTCGATGGACGTGAGTCTGAGTGAACTCCAGGAGTTGGTGATGGACAGGGAGGCCTGGTGTGTTGCGATTCATGGGGTTGCAGAGTCGGACACAACTGAGCGACTGAACTGACTGTCAAATCTAAGCAGTGTATTAAAAAGAAGAGACATCACTTTGCTTATAAAAGTCTGTCTAGTCAAAGCTGTTGTATTTCCAATAGTCATGTATGGATGTGAGTGTTAGACCATAAAGAAGGCTGAGCATCAAAGAATTGAAGATTTTGAATTGTGGTGCTGCACAAAATTCTTAAGAGTCCCTTGGACTTCAAGGAGATTTGAGCCAGTCATTCCTAAAGGAGATATATCCTGAATACTCATTAGAAGGACTGAACCTGAAGCTCCAATACTTTGGGCACCTGATGAGAAGAGCTGACTCATTGGAAAAGACTCTGATGCTGGGAAAGACTGAAGGCACAAGAAAAGAGTGGCAGGGGAAAGGATGATTAGATAGCATCACCAATAGTAGACATGAATTTGCACAAACTCCAGGACATAGTGGAGGACAGAGGAACCTGGCATGCTGTAGTCCATGGGGTAGCAAAGATTCAGACACAACGTAGCGATGAAACAACAGTTATAACCCTAGAAAAAACCTAGGAAAAGGGTGATTTTCTTATATATAAAGACTACAGAAGGGACAGGGTATAACTTAACTGGGTACACTAGAACTAGTGCATAGAAAAATAAGAAGTAGATCCTTATTATTGCTCATGCCTCTACTATTGTAAGGTTACCATGATCTTATCCTTAACATAGCCTTTAATGTGGTTTTTAAACATACATTGAATACACACCTAGCCCTAAGATTACTCCTTAAACATAAAATAAACAGGATCATATATGTATAGTGGCAACCTTCTATAGGGCACAAACTCTGGAGTAAGACTACCTAGTATAAACTTTGGCTCTGCTAAACTGTGTGACCTTGAACACATTTTTTAGATCTCTTTCTGCCTCAGTTTCTTCAGATGATTTCCATAAGAAATGATTTACTACAAACACGGTTTTTATGAAAAAGCCTGCTATATATTAAGTATTCATTAAATGTTATTTCTTCTTCCTCAACCTTCCCTCCTCTTCTTCATCCTATAATTATTATTATTTTTTTTCACTTTACTATTTTATACGTTACTCTAATCACCTATAAGTTGAATACCAAAACCCTTACACATCATCTTTGATGTATAATTTCTGATTCTTTCTCTAGACAAATATTTATCTTTGCCCTATCTCCCATTTTATATTTAATTGTCCACACCACTTTCAGTTACTCTGAAATCCTTTGTTATCTCATGCAAGCATATCTGTGCACATATTGGGCTGTCCCACATTTATGGTTCACCATTCTGCAGCACACAGACTAGCCACTTTTTAAAAATTTCCCAGGGAAAAATGAACCCCACCATCAACTGTGTTGTTGATATCTGATATAAATTTCTAATATTGAATATGTTACGATGTGTAGTATATTTTGGCTTTTATGTCCTTTCCAAGAGGATTGCAAGTCCTTGAAAAAAAGGATGATGTCTCTGTTACATAGAAGAGCATCTGACCTACTGATGCACTTACCAAGACGAGTATTTGTTGAACTGATAGAAGTTCCATATGGAAAAATAATAATTAAAAAAAATTACCAATAGAAGCTTGCATCATTAGAATAGATCCCTCACAAAGAATGCCTGACACCTTATTATCCTTCTACCTGAAGTCAAATGTCGCCTCCATTTGCCTGTCTCTGATCACTCATACAATAATTGATTCCACCATATTATTTTCTATATCAGACACAGTTTCTTTTACAACATTTAGATATCTCTGCAACTATTCATTAATATATGTGTTTACTTGGCTAGAGATTGATTATGTTATATGCTTGTTTTGTTTTGTCTTTCTGCATCATTGTAAGCTACATATAGAGCAGGAAATTTTCCTAATTACATCCCCCACTTCTCAGTCAGGTCTGACTCTTAGTAGATTCAGTGATCAGTGTAGAATTTAAAACTGAATATTAGTGAACATAGTCAAGAACAAATTAAACTGTATGTCAAGAATATTTTAGAAATTAGTTCATCAAATAGTGAGAATTTGGGCTGTATGTTCTCTAACTCTAAAATCTTTTTGTTCAGCACATCCTAGCATCATCTCCACTAAATCCTATGCAAGAAAGATCACAGTGAAATTTGTATTACCCAACTCAGCCTACCCTACTGCAGCCCTAAATACATTTCCCTTTTGCCAATTAGAGGACTCATCTGTTCTCTTTGCCATTTAGTTATTGAGCTTTTCTTGGCCAGGCCTACCACCCAGGGCCAGCCGAGGCACTAAGCGGGCTGCCTGGCCTTCATTAGTTGTGTCTAATCCATGCCCCAGAAAACACCCCCAGGCCATAAAATGCATCTGTGTGTTGTTTTTATTAGGTCATCTGATTGAGCAGATGCTGATGGCTCTAGAAAAGGAGTGTTTCCCCCTGCCAACCTTAATTTGTTCTGTTTAAGTTAAAGGCAGGGCTCATCAATAGTGCTATTTCTGTGTTTTAACACACTATTTCAGACCAGATAGTTATTTCTATATTATGGGACCTTAAAAGTGCAGGGCAGGTTCTGAGAGACACCTAATAACTCTTCTTTAACACACCACTGGTTCAAAGATTCCACAGGCCTAAATCTCATGTCCTCAGCCCTCTGACATACACCTCTATCCTCCCTAGACCTTTTCCAAGTGGGAATTGCTACACACATGTTATCACTGGGTTACCAGGGGCTTTTGTCTTCAAACAATCGTCCAACTTCAAAAAAAGCTGGCTTAGCCTTTCTGATGACAAGAGACCTCTCTACCACAGAATCACGTAATTTCTAGATTAAAAGGAGACTTTTGTTTTGCATTACAACATCCTTGTAAAGCTTAAATTCCTTCTAATACTTTTCAAATAGGGTTCAAAATAGGGTGTTTCATATCTTCCTGAATGACTTCATTGATCTCCCTCTTTTAAGGCTGTTTATTCCTTCTTCTTTTTTTTTTTTTTTAGGAGAGAGGCATAAAGACGGAAGCACTGAATTGTCAGCACTTTCTTTTTGTATACTGAGACAAAATCTGCCTCCCTTTAACTTCCACTTTACTGTCATGCCTAGCATATAAGGATATCCTAAGCACCATCCTTCAAATGATGATTAAACAGCTATGCTCACACCAAATCACTTATTTTTGTATTTATTTCCCCTTTACTCTCTCTTCAGAGATGGTGATCAGACTATTCATAACACCATATATATGAAAAACACTATTTGTGGGTGAAAAATCCTCTCAGTGAAGTAGTAGCTATGATTAAGGACACAGGGTAAGTTAACATAATGATGATTAATTTCAAGAAATGGTGGAGTTCTTTCTTGTACTGACAGAAAGTCAGAAGACAAGAATGCCTCCCTCTGTATTATAGAGATGGGGCTTATTTTTCACTCCTTTTCCAAAGTTTATCAGAAAGAGGCAGAGTTTATAAGCAAGAGGTGGCTGACATTCAAAAGGATGCCAAGAGAGCAGCGAGGAGAGAAGAAAAATCCAACCCCAAAGCACCTCCTACTTTATCCTCACAGAGAGGGTGAGTGGCCCCAAAGTCTCTAACCAGCTGGCTTTTTCTAGAGGATAAAATGTTCCTCAGGATTTAGGCCTTCACAGAGCTGCATTAGTTATTTCAAGCCTTGTACTATATTAGCACTTTGTTAATTGGTATTCTAGCAGCTTGAAAAAAGTCATATAAATCCAGTGAAATGTGTGTGCAGTCGGCACTCCTAAAAAAAAAAAAAAAAAAAAAAATTCAATGCAGTGTGGCTCAAAGCCCCAGAGGATCGATAGGAGTTATCTGGGCAGAGATTTCATTGTATTTATATTACACACCTTGCCTCGTTCAAGCTGTTGCCTGGTTTTCTTGATCTGACATGTGGGATGGAGGACAAAGCCAAGGTCAAAAACCAGGAGGTAGGCTGCAGGCCGGAGGCATTTTGCATCTCCCTGGCTCATCTGCCCAAACCTCAGGAAGACTCCCGGGTGATTCTGAGTCACTGACTCAACCCCAGTACTATTTAGCAAGAAAAAAAATGCTATTTTTATCAAGGTTGTATGGTAGCACATCTAGGCAGAAACACACTTCCATTATATGATATGGTTTTTCTTTTATTACTTTAGACTGCAATATGACTTTCCACAATCAGGTGAGATCAATTCATATTCATTCTCAATTTCCTATCCAAACTCTTACAGGAGGTGATAGACAATGACTGTGGGAAGGAGAAATAGAGAAGTGAAAGCAGCAACTCTAGTGAAAAAGGCTCGATGTATTAAGTCTTACATACGAAAATGGATAGTAATGAAGAGTCAAACGGGCAAAATGAGGAAGAAGAGTTAAGTGTGGATATTTAAGTTCATGACAGACATCAGCCTCAAAAAGGCAGTCTTTAATGATATGTAAGTTTTCAGGTTAATAATGATGATTCTCTCCTGGCAGTCTTTTTCCTGTGCTGTAACATGTAATAAAATGTCTGCTTAAACAAGCAGAAAAGATTAATGGAAACATTTAAGTAAGGAGAGGATTGGCTCTTATTTTACTTCAAATCTTGACTTTTCTTCTTCTTTTTTTATATTTGTCTCCTGCTCTAGAACTTGAAATGACTTCCACTCACTTTGGCTGTGCTATCCAATAGAGGAGCCACAAGTCACATGAGTGGCTGATAAGCGCTAGAAATGTAGTGAGACTAGGAACTATATTTAGCATCTGACTCTAGATGAACTGTAGGTGTAGAAGGCACACTGAATGTCAAAGACTTAGTATGATAACATATCATACTAACAATGATACACAGAGATCACAAGTTGAAATGGCAATACATGGGATACACTGAGTTAAGGGAAATGTATTATTTAAAATTAATTTCACCCATTTATTTTGCTTTCTAAATGTGGCTGTGAGAACATTTAAAATACAATATGTGGTTTGCATTTAAGTTCTGTTATACGGTGCATCAGTCTGACCTGCATCTGACTTTTTGTGTTGTTGCTGTTTTAGTCACTAAGTTGTATCCAACTCTTTTGCAACCCCATGGACTGTAACCTGCCAGGTTCCTCTTTCCGTGGGATTTCCCAGGCAAAATCACCGGAGTGGGTTGCCATTTCGTTCGCCAGTGGATCTTCCTAAACCAGGCATAGAACCTGTGTCTCCTGCATTGGCGATTGATTGTTTACCACTGAGCCACCTAGGAAGCTCGCCTGATTTTTTAAAGCCCTCTAAGACCAGGTATGGGCTTTCTGGGTGGCTCAGTGGTAAAGAATCCACCTGCCAATGAAGAAGATAAGGGTTCTATCCTTGAGTCAGGAAGATCCCCTGGAGAATGAAATGGCATCCCATTTCAGTATTCTTGCCTGGGAAATCCCATGGACAGAGAAGCCTGGTAGGCTACAGTCAAAGGGGTCACAAAGGAGTTGGATAGTGCTTAGTGACTAAACAAGAACAAAAGCAAGTACATTCTTAGGTACCATTCATTTATTCATTCACAAAACACTTTAATGAGCATCTGCTTCATTCCAGACCGTGGTATAGTTTCTGGAATTCAGAGAAGTGATGTAGCCTAGAAATACAAATTTTGGAGCTACTGGCTTATATAATTAAATTATGGTGGTGATTCACAGTGCCCAGGGAAACTGAATGGCAAATAAGGAAGAGAAAAACCAATTCAAAATATTATTAAATTAAAAAAAAAAAAACAAGAGAGGAAGAGGAGTCTGTGAAAAAGATGAAAAGCAATGGCAAGATATTTTAGGAGGAGAACTACATCAAAACTGGAAATAAGGGTCTTGAACAAATTAGGGAGAATAATCAGTTTTCAGAGAGTAAAATGCTCTGTGGTTTCAACCAATATTTAGCTAGAAATCCATGGTGATGATGCAATTGAGAAAAAATGCATTATTTGGAATAATTTGATTCATTAAACTTGCAAAGCATATATTTTGGTTGTACCAACTTCTAAGACGTATAGAGGCTAACAAACATCAGCTCTAAGATTTTTTTTTTTTCCCCTAGTGTAGCCAAGAAGATAGATTAGCAATAAAACAACTATAACTGGGGAGAGAATAGGAGAGCTCCTGGGATAAGAGGGTAATCAGACAAATGAGGGACAAGCCTACTGGGAATTCAGAAGTGCATTCAGGTACAATTGACAATGATCTCAACAGACTGAGCTGAAAGCACACAACCGTTCCAACCCACGAGGTGCATGGATGCATGTGGGTTTGAGATGTAGGCTGACAACAAACCCAGCAAGTTCTTAAATGTCCTTCAGTGGAATGTGGCCATGGCTTAGACAGAGTATGAGGAAAAACCCATCAGGTGAGGAAAATAAAACATAAAAACTATTAAGATAACATTCAGCTAATCTGTTTTCCTCCTGGCCACTCCAAGCACTGCTGCAAGGATTCAATGTTTGAAGTTAATTGTCAGAGGAGAAATAAAAATAAAAACAAGAGTGAACACTGAGGTGGACTGCAGATTTGCTTAACTAAGATGATGTCATTGGCTGAAGAAAGATAAAAGTAGAGAGATATTTTTACTAGGAGCAAAGACTGTTATTTGAGAGAATCACTTGGAAAATTTGACTATGAAACCCCTCCCAGAAGTCTGGTCTCAACACCATGAAAACTTATTTACCAACCTGTGCAGCGAACCTCTAAGGAAGGAAGGCCTCTACATTCACATTTCAGAGCCCTTAATGTGGATGTAGAGGCTGTGATTATTAGCAAGTGTTAAAAGCACTGGATGGCAGCTTAGATAAGCAAGAATTAAATCTACCATAAATAACCAGGGGGTACTTGTTAGTATTCTGGGAGATGTTAAATCCACAGAAAAATGGAAGTCTCAACAGTGACTTTTTCAGGCAGCCAAAGCAGTAACTTCAGTCCACAAATAGGGCACATAGGAGAGGGTCACCAGTATTAACTGAGTTCCTCCTGGATATTTTCAAGTGGGTTAACTCATTTAATCCTATAAACTAGATTTAGTAAACAATTCTACAGATCAGGAAACTGTCAGGGATATAGGCATGTAGTACCAAGAGTACAGCAGCATCAATTCATTTTATTTTCTCTTCCTATGAAGAGCGAGAGGAAAAGATGGATGGACACATTTACAATGTATTAAATACCAACTATGTGCAAGGTATTAGAGCTAATTTCCTTGACACACATAATCCATACAATAACTTTGATGTATAATGTTGGTTATTTATTTATTTGCCCCCCAACCTAGATAGCATATTCAAAAGCAGAGACATTACTTTGCCAACAAAGGTTCATCTAGTCAAGGCTATGGTTTTTCCTGTGGTCATGTATGGATGTGAGAGTTGGACTGTGAAGAAGGCTGAGTGCCGAAGAATTGATGGTTTTGAACTGTGGTGTTGGAGAAGACTCTTGAGAGTCCCTTGGACTGCAAGGAGATCCAACCAGTCCGTTCTGAAGGAGATCAGCCCTGGGATTTCTTTGGAAGGAATGATTCTAAAGCTGAAACTCCAGTACTTTGGCCACCTGATGCAAAGAGTTGACTCATTGGAAAAGACTCTGATGCTGGGAGGGATTGGGGGCAGGAGGAGAAGGGGATGACAGAGGATGAGATGGCTGGATGGCATCCCTGACTCGATGGACGTGGGTCTGGGTGAACTTCGGGAGTTGGTGATGGACAGGGAGGCCTGGCGTGCTGCGACTCATGGGGTCGCAAAGAGTCGGACACGACTGAGTGACTGAACTGAACTGAACTGATTCTTCAGTGGGCTTCCCTTGTGGCTCAGCTGGTAAAAAATCCACCTGCAATGCAGGAGAGCAGGGTTCGATCTCTGGGTTGGGAAGATCCCCTGGAGAAGGGAAAGGCTATCCACTTCAGTATTCTGGCCTGGAAGAGTCAGACATGACTGAACAACTTTCACTTTCACTTTTTTCCACATCCTTCTATAATAAATTTGGGGAATCAGAAAGAATAAGGAATTACTGAGTTGATCATGACTTTTTTTTCTGCTTCCTTTTGATACTTTGTAATAAAATCAGATTGGGAGGTAAGCTAACGTTCTTTAAACATAGCTTTCCCACCACTGCTACATATTAGTGCCAGCTGGGAGCTTTTAAAATAGCTGTAATGCTAAGACCGCACCCCCAGAGAATCTCATTTGACTGGGCTGGAGCAGGGTTTTATTCAAAACCTCCTTCAGTGGTTGTGGGGTGTAACACGAATAACTCAATAATGCCAAAGTTATTTTTTTTAAATGTGAGGGTGGTCAAAATCACATTAATAGTGGGAGCTTATTTTTCTCAGTTAGAAGTACAGTGTATTGTGTTTGGGACAAAAATAGTCACTCTCTCCAGAACTATCTCCTCCTAAGAATTTTAGGAAGAACCTGACAATAGACATGGATAGGCAGAGACTTGCCTGGACATGTAGCCTCTGAATTATTTCTACCATGAAGGACTACTGTCTTCAAAGCCTGAAGACACAGCAAACTTTCCATTACCATTTTACAGAACTGATGATGGTAGGGCTCATGGAAATAAGGTGGCACAGCAGTAAAGAACCTGCCCACCAGCAGGAGACACAAGAGATGTGGGTTGGATCCCTGGGTCAGGAAGATCCCCTGAAATAGGAAATAGCAACCTGCTCTTGTATTCTTACCGGAAAAAATGCCATGAACAGAGGAGCCTGGTGGGCTATAGTCCATAGCGTCACAAACAATTGGTCACGACTGAGCAGCAACTGAGTACACACACACACGGGGATAAGAAAGAAAAGACAGCCAGGACTTCTTTCTCAACTATGAGAAGCTGAGTTCCCTTAGAGAAAAGAAGAAAAATGGCTGTCTGTTCATTTTGTTTTGTTTTAATACAGTTGCTTTACAACGTTGCATTATTTTCTGCTATACAGCAAAGTGAATCAGCTACATGTATGCATATACACATTACCTCTTGGAACTCCATCCCACCCCACTCTACATCCCACCTATTTAGGTCATCACAGTTCACTGAGCTGAGTTCCCTGTACTATATTCAGCAGGTTCCCACTAGCTAGCTATTTTACACATGGCAGTGTTTATATGTCAATCCTAATCCCCCAATTTGCCCCACCCTCCTCTTCCCTTCTTGTGCACATACATCCATTCTGTACGTATGGGTCTCTATCCCTGCTCTGGAAATAGATTAAAAAAAAAAAAAACTTTTCATTTTGTTTTGGGGTCTAGCCAATTAACAATGTGATAGTTTCAGGTGAACAGCACAAGGACTTGGTCATACATATATATGTGCCCATTCTCTCCCAAACTCCCCTTCCATCCAGGCTGCCACATAACACTGAGCAGAGTGCCATGTGCTATACAGTAGGGAGGTCTTTGTTGGTGATTCATTTTAAATATAGCAGGAGTTTGGGATGCACATGTACACACTGGAAATAGGTCCTAATAGGAGTGGAGAAAACAATGAGGGAAGATTCGAGAATCAGAGGGAGTTAGAAGATGGGGCCCAGTCCATATGGATAACCTCTGGAGGTTTTAAAATATGAGGCATATATTCTCTCTTCTATCCATTTTGGGTGACACAAAGGATGAGTTGTGTTCAAGAGCTCCCAGATGCTATTTTTTGCCCCCATATTTTTTCTTTTACTGATGTGAGTATGTTTCAAGTCCTCTGAGTAAAAGAACAGATAAGTCTCTATTGGAGAACAGTGTATATCTGGTGTGGGGATGACGTTCTTGGAAGGGCTCTGATGAACTTCCTGACCCTGTCTCTTCTTTCTCACCTGTGGATGTCTAGGAGAGAAGCAGAAGCTGTGAGGCCCATCTCCCTGGATATCCCTGGAAAGCATACCAGTGCCATCACTGTCAGTAGATTGCAATACCCACTTCTAATGAGACTCAGAGAAGTCAAACAGTTTGCCAAGGTTATGACCCTAGGTGGCTTAGTCAGGATCCAAAACAAAGCCAGTCTAAGTCTGACATCTTTTTTTTTTTACACTGTAAACTCTCATTTTCCTTCCATCATTTTCTTTCAATGCTAGAAAGTAGGCATAGTTAACTACAGTACTTCTCCTTTTTGTCTAAAAACCTCTTCCTTTAGGTACATTCAATGGGGTGCAGGAGACAGTAGATCTTGAACAGGGCAAATAGATCCTGAAGTCTTATTGTCTACTGAGTTTAGGATCAGAAAGGAAACAAGATGTTTGCCTTCTGTTTCCTTATTGTTACCAGGGCACTTCATCCCAGAGGCCATTGAGCTTCTCCGTTTTTTTTGTTTTTTGTTTTTTGTTTTTTTTTCTTTTTCTTTTCCTCTCCATTTCTATTGGTTCTAGATACTCTCCAGTAATGGTTTTCAAACTTTAGCAGGGAGCACAGGCTATGGGCCTGCACCCTGGATTTTCTGATTCTTGTAGTTTTGGGAGCCTAAGAAAGTCACATTTCCAACAAGTAAACTTGTGGTGCTACTAAAGCTGCTTAGAGACTAGCTTCTCTGGGGCTTACTGCTGCTGCTGCTGCTGCTAAGTTGCTTCAGTCGTGCTTACTAGTGGTTCATCAAACTTTAGCACCAACCGGTGATGTTAAAAAAAGTTAAGTTCCTGGGCACCACTCTGGCCACTGAATCCAAACCTCTCAACTAAATGATCCCAGGGCCTATCATAATTTTTCATTCTGTGAAGTTCTTAGAAGAGTAATGGTAATGAGAATCCAGTCACGCTTGCAATCTGTTAAATTACTATATCTTTTTCTGTTTTAATTTTCTTGGCCTTTATACCATTTAATGATACCTCCAAATGGTCATTCCTTTTGCTAACACTCTGGGTTTTGATATCATTTTCATGCCACGGTAGAAAAAGCAGATCATTAGAATCAAGCAGGCTTGGATATAAATCCCAGATCTTCCATTTACATGTGTGTTAACAGAAGATAGCATAATTACTTTATTTAATTCTATGATAACTGCATGCCTCTTTCACATACTAAGACGTATCCAAATGTGATATTATTTCTTAAAATGGCATGGCAATAGCTTCCTTCTTCATTCATGTGTTCCATAAATGTTTGCAATTTTGTTTTCTGACAAAATATTTCAGATCATAATTGTTTATGGTATGCCACATCCTAGAATTGGGGCACACATTGTTTAGAAACAAGAAATTTAGTGATTTTTTAAAAAAAAATCAAGGTATCATTAATTACAGTGTTAACAATGATGATAGGGTGCGGTATACAAGGCCTTCGTGATCTCATTCTTGTGTTGATTTCAATGAAAGAGTGGGAAATGAATAAATTACTTTAATGTGAATTCCCAGATCCACAGGTGCTTTGAACAAATAAGTGGATATTATCCTCATTTAAAGTTAGAGGAAACAAGGTTTCTGGAATCCTATCTTACAAGGTTGGATGCAGGGGTATACTAGCCCATCTTCTGGTCAAGGGCAAAAGCAGAGGCTCCTGCTCCCTTGTTAAGTCAAGCAGGTGTTGAAATTAAAGTTTCTACAAGTGATCGTGGACTCATGGGGTAGGGGGTGGGGGCGGGGGGGAAATTGAGTCCTTACATGGGCCACTGCCCCTGTCAGAAAGTTAATAGATTATGTCTGCCAAGGAGGGGTGCTGGGCCAAGCAGGCTGCCTGACCTGGTTTGTGAGAGCGGGAGTTACCTCCAACATCCAGCTGAGGGCTGGGCTTTCACAGCAGTCCTGTAAAGTTCTCCTCAAGCAGCTCTGACCTGAGGAAAATGCTACTTTTGTGGAATGAATGTCACAAAATTGCCTTTAAATGATTTGGTGAGGGCGGCCTAGATCTGGGGCTCCCAGGGGAGCAGAAGGATTATGATAGGAATTAACCCTATGCTTTACAGGCCTGATTTCACTCTTGACAGCTACCTATTGCATAATTATTCAATACTATCAAAAAGAGCTATTTTGTTTTATATAATTATGTATGCAGATCTTAGAGGCTTTATGACAGAGAATAATTTCTCTAGACTGATACAGCTAGTAACAGACGGGAATTCAAACCCAAGTCCATCTGATGCCAGAGGCTTTTTATAACGACTCTATCACTGCTCAGAAAATTCTGATATTTTTAATACTATGTATACAATAATTGACAAAGTAATGTCTCGGCTTTTTAATATGCTGTCTAAGTTGGTCAGAGCTTTTCTTCCACAGAGCAAGCATCTTTTAATTTCAAGGTTGCAGTCACCATCTGCAGTGATTTTGGAACCCCAAAAAATAAAGTCTCTCACTGTTTCCATTGTATCCCCATCTATTTGCCATTAATTGATGGGACCGGAGGCCATGATCTTAGTTTTCTGAATGTTGAGATTTAAGCCAACTTTTTGACTCTCCTCTTTCACTTTCATCAAGAGGCTGTTTAGTTCTTCTTTGCTTCCAGCCGTAAGAGTGATGTCATCTGCATATCTGAGGTTATTGATATTTCTCCTGGTGATCTTGATTCCAGCTTGTGTTTCCTCCAGCCCAGCATTTTGCATGATAAACTCTGCATATAAGTTAAATAAGCAGGGTAACAATATACAGCCTTGATGTACTCCTTTTCCTATTTGGAACCAGTCTGTTGTTCCATGTCCAGTTCTAACTGTTGCTTTTTGACGTGCATTTTGACATAAATCTTCACAGATTTCTCAGGACGCAGGAAAGATGGTCTGATATTCCCATTTGTTTAAGAATTTTCCACAGTTTCTTGGGATCCACAGTCAAAGGCTTTGGCGTAGTCAATAAAGCAGAAGTAGATGTTTGGAACTCTTTTGTTTCTTCAGTGATCCAACAGACATTGGCAATTTGATCTCTGGTTCCTCTGCCTATTCTAAAACCATCTTGAACATCTGGAAGTTCACAGTTCATGTAGTGTGAACAAAGGCCCATCTAGTCAAAGCTATGGTTTTTCCAGGTGTGAGAGTTGGACTACAAAGAAAGCTGAGCACCAAAGAATTGATGCTTTTGAACTGTGGTGTTGGAGAAGACTGCTGACAGTCCCTTGGACTGCAAGGAGATCCAACCAGTCAATCCTAAAGGAAATCAGTCCTGAATATTCATTGGAAGGACTGATGCTGAAGCAGAAACTCCAACTGATTCACTGGAAAAGATCCTGATGCTGGGAAAGATTGAAGGCAAGAGAAGAAGGGGATGACAGAGGATGAAACGGTTGGATGGTATCACTGACTCAATGGACATGAGTTTGAGCAATCTCCAGGAGTTGGTGATGGACAGGGAAGACTGGTGTTCTGCAGTCCATTGGGTTCACAAAGAGTTGGACACAACTGAGCGACTGAACTGAACTGATACAATAATTGAGTTATGTGATAACCCCCCTTTTCTTGGTTCAATGAACTTTGTCTTATCATAATCAATACTACCTGTTAAAGTACAGGTTTGAGGCTTTACTTATATTTTAGACCTAGAACACAGTAAAGTAAAAAGTAAAAATAAACAACAACAACAACTGTTTCACTTCTAAATTACTATCATAATACATCATGGAAATGTACTGACATGGCATGTAGCCTCTCACGGAATTTATAGTTGTTTACTAATTTTGATCATGCACCTCCTCTTCTCCCTCCCTTCCTCCTTCCTTCTCATAGTCCTGAGGAATCCCGTAATATCTTATTTACTCTTATTACTCTTCCCACCATCTCCACATGCTTTTCTCCACTTCTTCTTCAAATGCCTGGTTGCAAAATTAGGATACTTCCTTCCTAGATCACTACTTCATAGCCTCCAATTTCCTGAGAATCCCTTTAAAGAAATAGTGTGGAGATGTGGGGAGGAAAAAGTCATGCAGAAAAATGATGGCAGTAGACAAAATTTTAGATCCCTTACTATGCACTAGGCTTTGGTGTAAATGCTTATCACATTTTAACTCTTTTAAACTTCACACAACTTTATGCAATAATAATAGGATTATCCAATTTGACAGATGAGGAAGTAAAAGCTGAGAAAGGTTGTGCTGTCAATGGTTAATAGCTAGAAAGTTGAAAAGACAGGATGTGGGACCAGATAATCACTCAAGAGCTCAGAATTTTAACCTCTTTCCTCTGAATTTGATGATTTTCACAAAAGTTCTCCTTAGTGAATCCATTTCTATGATTTTTTGCTCAGTTCTTTAAATTTTCCTTGAAAGCGCTGTAAAATGTCCAAGAAACACCATAGCCTTATTGTTAAATTTGCTGCCTTTACTTCTGAAAAGAGAACTGTGAGTGTCCAAGCATAGGTCAAATTTCTCCATTCTGAAACCATAGCAAGGTCTCTATTTTTACAATAAAAAGTAATTTTGGTAGACGTAAACATGTTATCAGTCAGTTCAGTTGCTCAGTCATCTCCGACTCTTTGTAACCCCATGGACTGCAGCATGCCAGGCTTCCCTGGCCATCATCAACTCTCAGAGTTTACTCAAACTCATGTCCATAGAGTTGGTGATGCCATCCAACCATCTCATCCTCTGTCATCCCCTTGTCCTCCATCTACAATCCTTCCCAGTATCCGGGTCTTTTCAAATGAGTCAGTTCTTTGCATCAGGTGGCCAAAGTATTGGAGTTTCAGCTTCAGCATCAGTTCTTCCAATGAATATTCAGGACTGATTTCCTTTAGAATTGACTGGTTGGATTTCCTTGCTGTCCAAGAGACCCTCAAGAGTCTTCTCCAATACCACAGTTCAAAAGCATCAATTCTTTGGTGCTCAGCTTTCTTTATAGTCCAACTCTCACATCCATACATGACTACCAGAAAAAATATAGCTTTGACTAGATGGACTTTTTTGGCAAAGTAATGTCTCTGTTCTTCAATAAGCTGTCTAGGTTGGTCATAACCTTTCTTCTAAGGAGCAAGCGACTTTTTATTTCATGGCTGCAGTCACCATTTGCAGGTATTTTGGAGCCCCCCAAAATAAAGCCTGTCACTGTTTCCACTGTTTCCTCATCTACTTGCCATGAAGTAATGGGACCAGATGCAATGATCTTACTTTCCTGAATGTTGAGTTTTAAGCCAACTTTTCACTCTCCTCTTTCATTTTCATTAAGAAGCTCTAAAACATGTATAATATCATATAAGAAATGAATCGCCAGTCCATATTCGATGCAGGATACAGGAAGCTTGGGGATGGTGCAATGGGATGACCCAGAGGGATGGTATGGGGAGGGAGGTGGGTTCAGGATGGGGAACACGTGTACACCCATTGCGGATGCATGTTGATGTATGACTAAACCAATACAATATTGTAAAATAAAAAAAAATAAAGAAAAATAGCAGGTAAACATGGATATAACCTTTATGATTAAAGGTATAAAAGACAGAAAATTAGATCGTAAGCAACATTGAGAAAAAATAAAGAAGCTCTACAGGAAGTTTTATATTTACATAACTTAATATAGAGTCTTTTTGTTTAAAATATAGAATTCAAGTTATTGCAGCATTCTATATCATGATGTGATTCATGATTCGAGACTGGTACATTTATATACGGAATCTGAAAATTAAAATAGTTACAGGAATATAACAAAACAGAATGCTACTCATAGGTACAAAGAACAAACACATGGCTACCTGAAGAGAGGGCTGGTAGGTGGGAAAGTATGGGTGAAGCAGATTAAAAGGTCCAAACTACTAGGTATAAAATAGACTACCAAGATGTAATGTATACATAAGGGATATTGTCAACATTTTACAATAATTTTAAATAAAGTATGAACTATAAAAATATCAAATTAATATGCTGTATGCCTGAAGCAAATATTATATTGTAAATCAAGTGTTCAGTTCAGTTCATTTCAGTTCAGTCATTCAGTCATTTCTGACTCTTTGCTAACCCATGAATTGCAGCACGCCAGGCCTCCCTGTCCATCACCATCTCCCAGAGTTCACTCAAACTCATGTCCATCGAGTCGGTGATGCCATCCAGCCATCTCATCCTCTGTTGTCCCCTCTTCCTCCTGCCCCCTATCCCTCCCAGCATCAGAGTCTTTTTCAATGAGTCAACTCTTCACATGAGGTGGCCAAAGTACTGGAGTTTCAGCTTTGGCATCATTCCTTCCAAAGAAATCCCAGGGCTTATCGCCTTTAGAATGGACTGGTTGGATCTCTTTGCAGTCCAAGGGACTCTCAAGAGTCTTCTCCAACACCACAGTTCAAAAGCATCAATTCTTCAGTGCTCAGCCTTCTTCAAAGTCCAACTCTCACATCCATACATGACCACAGGAAAAACCATAGCCTTGACTAGATGAACTGTTGTTGGCAAAGTAATGTCTCTGCTTTTGAATATGCTATCTAAGTTGGTCATAACTTTCCTTCCAAGGAGTAAGCGTCTTTTAATTTCATGGCTGCAGTCACCATCTGCAGTGATTTTGGAGCCCCAAAAAATAAAGTCTGACACTGTTTCCACTGTTTCCCCATCTATTTCCCAGGAAGCG
>NW_011494751.1:1914102-1936743 GCF_000754665.1 Bison bison bison
AATGTTGAGCTTTAAGCCAACTTTTTCACTCTCCTCTTTCACTTTCATCAAGAGGCTTTTGAGTTCCTCTTCACTTTCTGCCATAAGGGTGGTGTCATCTGAGGTTATTGATATTTCTCCTGGAAATCTTGATTCCAGCTTGTGTTTCTTCCAGACCAGCATTTCTCATGATGTACTCTGCATAGAAGTTAAATAAGCAGGGTGACAATATAGAGCCTTGACATACTCCTTTTCTTATTTGGAACCAGTCTGTTGTTCCATGTCCAGTTCTAACTGTTGCTTCCTGACCTGCATACAGGTTTCTCAAGAGGCAGGTCAGGAGGTCTGGTATTCCCATCTCTTTCAGAATTTTCCACAGTTCATTGTGATCCACATGGTTAAAGGCTTTGGCATAGTCAATAAAGAAGAAATAGATGTTTCTCTGGAACTCTCTTGCTTTTTCCATGATCCAACGGATGTTGGCAATTTGATCTCTGGTTCTTCTGCCTTTTCTAAAACCAGCTTGAACATCAGGAAGTTCACGGTTCACGTATTGCTGAAGCCTGGCTTGCAGAATTTTGAGCATTACTTTAGTAGCGTATGAGATGAGTGCAATTGTGCAGTAGTTTGAGCATTCTTTGGCATTGCCTTTCTTTGGGATTGGGTTGAAAACTGACCTTTCCAGTCCTGTGGACACTGCTGAGTTTTCCAAATTTGCTGGCATATTGAGTGCAGCACTTTCACGGCATCATCTTTCAGGATTTGAAATAGCTCCACTGGAATTCTGTCACTTCCACTAGCTTTGTTCATAGTGTTGCTTTCTAAGGCCCACTTGTCTTCACATTCCAGGATGTCTGGCTCTAGGTGAGTGATCACACCATCGTGATTATCTTGGTCCCGAAGTCTTTTTTGTATAGTTCTTCTGGGAGGGATTGGGGGCAGGAGGAGAAGGGGATGACAGAGGATGAGATGGCTCGATGGCATCACTGACTCGATGGACGTGAGTCTGAGTGAACTCCGGGAGTTGGTGAGGGACAGGGAGGCCTGGCGTGCTGCGATTCATGGGGTCGCAAAGAGTCGGACACGACTGAGCGACTGATCTGATCTGGGTATTCTTGCCACTTCTTCTTAATATCTTCTGCTTCTGCATACCATTTATGTCTTTTATCAAGCCCATCTTTGCATGAAATGTTCCCTTGGTATCTCAAATTTTCTTGAAGAGATCTCTAGTCTTTCCCATTCTGTTGTTTTCCTCTATTTCTTAGCATTGATCACTGAGGAAGGCTTTCTTATCTCTCCTTGCTATTCTTTGAAACTCTGCATTCAGATGCATATTGTTTTTAGGCACATTTAAAGAAGTAATGAGGAATTCAAATAAGAATTTACAAATGGTTAGGTTTCTTGAGCTACGTGTGCAGTTACTTACCCCTTTGGCTCCTGCTATCCTGTTCTTTATTCTATGAGTTCTTGAGGACTTTACCTTAACCTAACCTCTATGTCTGAAAATATTTGACCTAGAAATGCTGGTCATATCTGCCCCAATCCTTTGCTCTCATTGTAGAGCCCTGCACTGCCTTTTCACTTTTCACCATCACAACCTCAACTGAGATGAACCTGTCCCAGTCCACTGCTGACCAGACCGGAGGCAAATTTCCCTCTCAAAGAGAGTACATAGTGTTCTTTCTCATAGGAACTTGGAATCCAGTCTCACCTTGTTTAGTCAGGCTCTGTTTTGAAATCAGAAGAAAAGAGTAGCCAAGTATGGGAAAGCTTTATTTGGACATTAGTTTGCAGAAGCAGAAAAAAACACAGGTAATTGATTGTGAAGACAGATGAGAGAGAGAAAGAGAGACAGAATTAGAGATAGGAGGTTATGGTGTCCTGAGAACAGCTTGCTGCTGCAGCTGCTGCTAAGTCGCTTCAGTCGTGTCCGACTCTATGCGATCCCATAGATGGCAGCCCACCAGGCTCCCCTGTCCCTGGGATTCTCAAGGCAAGAACACTGGAGTGGGTTGCCATTTCCTTCTCCAATGCATGAAAGTGAAAAGTGAAAGTGAAGTCACTCAGTCGTGTCTGACTCTTAGCTACCCCATGGACTGCAGCCCACCAGGCTCCTCCATCCATGGGATTTTCCAGGCAAGAGTACTGGATTGGGGTGCTACTGCCTTCTCCAGAGAAGAGCATAGTTACCTTCAATTCAACAGCATTTTGCTTCTAGGCTCCTGGCTCAAGGGAGGCCTAACTGACTTGCCTTACTTGGGCCTGATCCCATTATAAACCTTTGTGTTTTGTTTAAACTCTTCTGTAAGGATTATGTACCTTATTTCAAGCAATTTCTGAAAGAAATGACATTAGACATGGAGATGACAAAGCTATAGGTTTGGTTCACATAAATTTCTATCCCTGAAGATTCATGTTAGAAAAACATGTTACCATTTCATCAAAGGCTGCTTTGATGCATCAGCAGAATGCTTTGTGAAATATTTAGACTCATATGTCAGCAATTCTCAAACTAAAACTAAATTGGACTCCTCAGTAGTTCAGTAACTAGAGTTGGATATCTCTATCTATAAAATGTCAAAATTGGATAAATAGGCCAGAATTTGAGAGGGGAGGGAATATTTTTTAAGGTGTGATTTGTTTGGACACAGACCAAGCCAGATACAAGATCCAGGTCTCAATGAAATTTGGGGCAAGTTGTTTAATGATCATAAGTCATGGTTTCCTTTCCATAAAACTTACATAACAGTGTTCATTTTTTAGGTGAGGATTATAAAGGGAAAAAAGCAGAGAAGAAGCAAAAAGAGAGTAAAGAGAAAATAAAAAGAGCACAGGAAAAAGTTTGAAGTGGAAACCAGATATGAGAAAAGCTCCATTTGAGCTGTTATGCACCACCTCAGTCTAAAGCACTTACAGACTGATGTGTATACATAAGAACATTTAATCCATACACTTGAAGGAATAGGTATGATTCATGGCTTTCACCATTCATTCTTTCCACATGGCTCTTTCTAAGCACAATTTTCATTCCTGCCCTAGTTATTTTATTTTGCTCATATATTTTCTTTTTAGCGTTTGATGGTATAGACAGATCATTCACACTCATGGTTGTTCAAATCTTACTGACCCTATCTGAGTGTTTTGGATACTCTGGGATTTATTTCAAACACAGGAAATAAACATCTAGTTCACTGATATATTCTAGACAGACTGTATAAATTCAGCTACTTAGTTATTCAGCAACCTTGTTAAATAGCTAACTGGTTTGCAATTTCATTTCCTATTTAATATATTTCCTCCAGCATTTCTAGGTAACAGAAGTCCCCTAGAAACTCCAGATTTTATATATTCATTACACAACATGGCTTTTCCACAATGGAAATATCAATACCACATTAGGAGATGGAGCTCCCTGGGAAGAGATCATGTATTAGTATAACACAGTAAGGATTCTGATCTAATGCTTGATGTTCTTGTGTGGAGTGTGAAGTACCTGCAGCTCTGTTCTTACACTGGCTCTAACTGTGGCTATATCCACTCTCTCACCTTACAGCAGCTTTTCCCACTTTATTTTTCTAATCCTTATCTTAGGGAAAATAATTAACCTTCAGTCCTTATTTATATAAAAAATGCCTTTTTTTTTGAATTGAGAATCTAAACCTCAGTTCATACTCTATTTCTAAAATTTACGTACAAGATTTTACATCAGATTTTAAACCTTTAAAAGACCCAGGTCTGGGAAAGCCATATTTGGCCATGTGCCAGCAGATGCCAAAAAAATCAGAGGTAATTGATTGTGGAGAGAGATGAAAAAAAGGGGAAGATGTAATCCAACTGTACATGCATGATGCTTAGAAATCTCTTTAATTCGATTGCTTTTCAGGGTTTTTTACCCTTAAATTAATAAAATTGCACTGATAACACATATATCATTGTATTTACTGTGGATGATGCTATGTGTGTACAATATGAGAAGATGAAAGTTCTGTACCATGAAAGCAAAAATGCTAATGTAAAGTTTCATTTTCATTCTCATTATTAATATTATGAAAGTTCATTGCAAATAAGAAATTGTTCACATTATTTATACTGGTTTATTCTTACGTCCCTTATTTCAGGTATGCTGGGTATGTATATATATATATGTGTGTGTGTATATATATATAAGAGTTTCATGACCTTTAAACTGTTACAAGGGATTTCCATTGCCTTTCTCCTCCTCCTCTTCCTCCTCATCATAGTAGGAGTGTGATAATAAATTTTATATCATGACTTCTCAAGGAAATTATAAATGTAGAAAAGATTGAGTTGTTTGGTAATGGGGAAAGCTAGAATTTTGCCTTATCTACACCTGCATACCATTGCCAAAGACCCCTATCACTTTAGACTCTGTTTTTGAGTAGTGTGATACGGATTGCCATGTTGCAGAAGCCAGCCCAGCAGCCTGCATCCTCTGGAGAACTGCTGATTGTGGAGGCACCGGATGGATGACTGACAGCCAGCACCTAGTTCTTTTTTCTGACAATGCTCTCACTTGTCATTAATTCTCCATCTTCCCTCCCATTAGCGGCTGCCGGTTTCCAACCTAATGCCCAGCTGCCAATCAGCTACCAGTTATTTTTAATTAAGACCACTCACAAATTTCCCTCACGTAATGTGCATGGAAAGAAGGGGAATCCTTTCATTAGTAATCGAATTTCCCGTGTAAATTGCCTTAATCACACTTGTCTGGCAGTCCTGTAATGTGCTACAGGAAAGCAGCACTTTTTCTTGTTCAGTCATGCATGAACTCCACACCTTACCTCTCAGATCCACAGCCACAATTATCTGTTTTTATTTTTGTCTCATTAAACCTGCAATTTCTTTTCAGAAACTGGATATTGACTGCTCCAACCCTTGAACTCCGTTGCCCATGAAGAGATGGCGTTGGCTTCCCTTGGGTCAAAATTTGACATGGTTTCTCAGGAATCACTTACAAAGAATACTGTGGGGTTAGCAATAATGACTCTCTGACAATGAATATACTCTGTCATGTTATGATCTGACAAGTATCAGAAGACATATGGGGGTTCACATTTAAGTCTTACTTGAATGCAGGCATCAAAATAACTTCAATATGTAGAGCATAAAATAAGTTAAGACCCTTTGATTTAGATAATTATTTCTGCTTCTTATTTTCTAAAAACATTCTTACAAATACATACCCATAAATGGAGGAAAATTTTTCTTTTTAAAAATTATTACTGTACTATGGGATAGTCAGGACCTTATGTGAAATTTTGAGTTTAAAAATGATGTAATCTAGACTGTATACTCATGATTAGAAACCATTTCCAAATTTTTCTGAGCTTGAAATCCAAAACATACTTTTGGGTTATTATATTCACTTGGAAAATGACAAAGTGTGGGGGGATCTTTTCAATCTTTGAATTGCAAAATGTTCGAAAACTCACAGCTATGGAAAGTTTTATATAATGGAAAGGAAAAACCTTGCCAAGCATTCAGTCACATCAAACCAAAGACCACTAGAGCTCCTGTTTTCACATCTGTAGGACCTGGTTGAAGAGTCCTGCCTGTGCATGAGTTTCATTTGTTCCTATTTTTACTCTAAATCAAAGTCTTGACCATGGCACTGTGCTAAAAATCTTTCAATGGCACCTATCCCTTAGCATGTTAAAAGTTTATACTTTCTATGTATAGTCTAAAAGGACCTCATTAAATATCCCTCCCCTTCCCTATTCCCCTCTTTTAGCCCTTTTGATTTTGACTGACATCTGAGTATTCAATATGCATGGCACTCTTCCACATTCTTTTATGTGAATTATGTCATTTAATTCTCACTACATATGTGTTTGCAGATGCATAAAACTGAGAATTAGAGAGATGCTATAATTTGCTTCACGTCATAATAACTGGCAGAGCTAGAACTGGAGCCCATAAATTCTCCTGCCATAGCCTGTGCTCTTGAGGATTATGCTGTGTGGTTACCCTAAGATTTAACAGTAAGAGGTTACTACAAACATACTATCCAACAAACATCATCATTTTGCAGGCATTTCAGGCATATGCTTTAACCTCTGAGCCACCAGGAAAGCCACCACAAACATCATCACGTACATATTTAGTGATTCCACACTATTCCATTCTTCCTTTCTGATGTGCACATGACCCCAGTGTTTTTCATTCATTGTATGAGCTTTTCATTGTTTCTGACTCTTTCCCTCATAATTTCCTCAAAGAAAGTACATTTTAATTTTGCACATCTAGTGCCTGGTGGAGGATATATAGTACATACACTGAATACATAATCATGTTTTTCTGTAGATAAAGACATATTTTTCATTGAAGTGAAGAAAATGCAGAATCATAATGAAGGGACAGGAATTCAATGTGAAGAATACCACGATGGATAATTTCATAGAAGACAGAAAACATTTCCTGTGCACCAGTCACTTTCACACAGTGTACTGTATTTGAGCTTTTAACCATATGTAATACGGTTACATATTCTCTCTCTTTTTTTCTTTTTTGTCAAATGAATTTAACTGCTGTATATCTTTAACCATCTTTCTTTCTCTAGCTATACATAAAGAGAAATACACCTGAAATTATAGAAGCCAAAATCTTCAAAAGTAGTTTGGTTTTGTTTTTTTCAGATATAGGAACTTTTATTTTCTGCTCTTCTCATTGCTCTTTTTCTTTAATTGCATAATCAAACTAAAGGACAAAAAAAATCCCTGTGATATAACAGTCACAGCATAAAAAATAATCATTTATACCAAGTGGGGAGATGATATCAACTATCAGTAAGGTAAAATATAGAATAATAAAAGATGCATAAAGCATTTCCCTGCTAATTTATTCAAGCCACTAAAAAGGTTTATTTCATTCACATACGTTTAATCACTCTTATCCCACCAAACACTTAGCTATTGCCAATGTGGCCCTTAATTTGAGAAGTGGCGAATTAATTCAGCAAATTCTCATGGACTTTCTTCAACGTATCCAACGGTAGTCATTTTATATGTCGTCTATACAACAACCTAATGAGGTAAATACTGGTATTAACAGCATTACACAGATGAGAAAACTGAAAATCAGGATGATTAATGTAACTTCTAATGCTTATTAATAAGCAGCTGAGTAAAGCTTCTGAGTGACACATAGTTTCTGGATCATTTAAAGGGAGATTAAGAAAAAAAATACAGTTGCAGTGCATATACAAATGACATTGCAAAAGCAGAAATGAGAGCCCAAAAAAATTCAACTAGAGGAGAACCCAAATCACAGATGTTAATTTTAAATAAATTAAAAATAAATAATTTTAATGATGTTAAGTCTCATATAGGCAGTCTTTATTTTTTATGTTGACCGTTTTCTTTTTGTATCTCACATCATATATTCCCCTCTCCTTATCTAATCCTGTGATGATGTGATTGATGCTCCCAAAAGAGTATTTAGAACCCAATTTCAGCATTTTTACCAAAGGATTAACTAAAAGTGTGGCAAATTAAAAATGGGTCATACAAATTTTGACACTTCTCTCATTGACAGATGGGGTATATCTCACCTCCCTTTGGATCTGAGAAGGCCTGTGACTGCACTGATAAACAGTGTACAGCAGATGTGATGTTCTGCCAGTTCCATGCTCTGCCAGCTCCATGCCTAGCTTTCCAGGAGATACACAACTTGTATCTTGTTCTCTTGGAGCCCTAAGCTGTGATAGAAGTCTGACTACTCTAAGGCCACTACATTCTGAGAAAGCCCAAGCTAGCCATTTGGAGAGTTGTCGTGCGGATGAAGGAGGAGAGAAAGAGACAGAGAGATGCCACCAGGTCTTCTGGTCATTCTAGCTTCCACAAGACTCCAGGCATAACAGAATGGAAACAAATGGGCCCTGATGTGTCTTGTCCCACAGAATATTAACATCTGTTTATAATAAAACTGATGGTTTGGATAGTTTGTTACACCAGGACAGAGAATCAATGCCTCTCCCTTCTAAGGTTACAAGAATTAAGGAACTGTCAGCAGGTCTTTCTTCCTGTCCTCTCTTGCTTATCTCCATTCTACACTGCATTTTTTGATCTGGGATGCAAGGGCATTTATTCCAAGATACCCTTCTGTTAGTAAAGGGAGATGCATGCTGTGAATTGGGGTCATAGTTATTACTATTGGAAGGATACAGGGGGGCATGGTACTAAAATTTGAAATTAAAAGGAAAATAAATTGCCCACACAAATACCTCCTTTCAATCATTCAGCAAACTATCCCCATGTCTCTGAGTCTGTCTTTATCAGTGGCACACACTGCTATAGTCTCACGTAAATGGTCTTTCACTGAGACAGGTAATTTTGAATCTGCAGAAAGAGACGCCCTAAAGAACTTTAGATTTTTTTAGTATATCTCTAATTCTGTTGCAGTTTTTCTGAGAATCTCAAAGATACATATAAGGTGATGCTGAGTATCAATCCCAGATATTTGCAAAAAATTCCTGCATAAACTGTTTTAAATCAACTACATTTCAAAGCAAATGACTCAAGTCTTTACCATGTGTTTTTGCTTACTCTGTTTTCCTATTTTATAACATCTTCATTCTTCTATCCCATATTAGAGTTAGGACTTATACAACACTGAATATCAAAGAAAATTCAATAACCATCTAAGTCCAAGCTCTTTCTATCACAAATGAATTAAATGAAGCCCTAAAATTAGAAGTGACTCTTTTAAGTCAGAGAATCTGTTAATGCCACTGCCGATGGAGCTGGATGTCTTAACCTTGACACTATTGACATATGGGCTGTCTTATTCTTTGCTGGCTTCCCAGGTGCTGCAGCAGTAAAGAATCTGCCTGCCAGTGAAAGAGACACGGGAGACACACATTCAATCCCTGGGTTGGGAAGATGCACTGGAGAAGGATAGCTTCAGTATTCTCACCTGGAAAATTTCATGGACAGAGGAAGCTTCCAAGCTCCAGTCCATGGGGTTGCAAAGAGTTGGACATGACTGAGCACACGCACACACATTCTTCCATGAAGGGGGTTGGTTATCCTATATGTTGTATGATGTTTGGTAGCAGCTCTGGTACCTACTCACTAGATGCCACTAGTATCTGCCTCATGATAAGTAACAGTGTTTCTTAATGTTACCAAAGATTCCCTATTGAGCAAAATCACCCTTAGTTGAGAATCACTGCTCTAGAGGGTTTAACATATGGATTTCTCTTTTTCTTCACTTTGTTCCCCTCCCGGTATTACAACCTGTAACTAATATGCTCCCAACAAAGACAAGTCAAAACATACTTTCTTTTTCACAGAAGCCAGATCTTGGTAGATTAAAAATGGCTGAAATTCATGTGCATAGGCACAAAATAGCATAAGGTACTCTGAATCTTTGAATGATACTGACTAAATGGTAAGATTATGTCAGTAAGAGCCCAAAGCTTTCTTTCCTTCTGCTTCCCTCTAGAACTTTCTGGTTGTGGCCTTATTATAACAGCTTACTGAATAATCAGTGAAGCCTGATACTTCAAGGCCTGTTTTTCAGAGGCTGAGAATGTCAATCCTTCTTCTCATCACACTGACTGTAAAGAGACAGTGTTTTAAGCACAAAGATGTTCTGCTCGTTGATTTCAGATACATTCTTCTCAATCTAACCTGTTCCCAAATGAGGATTTGATGTTTAAGTGAGCTTGTAATTTCTCTGTTGTAGAGACATATGTGTCATTCATTTTAAAGTTTTTAAATCACAAAAGAAGGTGGTTTCTGAAAAGATACTTCTGTATACTATGCTAGCATTCATTCAATAACTTACTCTGTACCAAATGCCCTCTTATGTGTTTAAGTGGTTGGAAGATATAACAAAGCAATAATAAAGGAAAAATTCCCGGATTCAAAAGACTCATTCTATCATTAGAATCTAATGATCAGATAGATGTAACTTCCAAGTGATGAATCTCATACGTAATATGGGACTAAAGTATGACAATATGGGGTGATAATGTAATATGGAATAATATGTAATATGTAATACACAATATGGGTTTCCCTTGTGGCTCAGCTGGTAAAGAATCCACCTGCAATTAGGGAGACCTAAGTTCAATCCCTGGCTTGGGGATATCCCCTGGAGAAGGGAAAGGCTACCCACTCTAGTATTCTGGCCTGGAGAATTCCATGGAATGTATAGTTCATGGGATCGCAGAGTTGGACACAACTGAGCGACTTTCACTTTCACTTTCAAAGTATGACAAGAAGAACGACTGGCACACAAATAAGCAGGCTGCAGTCTGAGCTGAATGTACATTATGTGCAAAGGCAAAAAAGTAGACTTTACTCTTCTTGAATGAAATAGACAGAAGATACTTACAAAATAAATATAATCAACAAAATAATAAAGTTATAAACTTTTAAATAGAGGATTTTTAGGGGAAAGATTGAGAAAAATATACTGGTTCCAGACAGTTAAGGGTTTTCTATGTCAATGAGATATTGCACTTACTCTTGTGACCATGAGAAATCACTAGAAGTTTACACAGGGATGTGACATGAAGATGTGGGATTTATAAAAATTCACTCTGAGGCTGTAAAAAGGAATATCAGACAAAAACCTGAAGTAGAGAGAAAGCAGCAGGTACGAAGAGAAGACTAGGAGAAAAGGGACAAGAGGCTAGGGAGATGGAATATATATACAGGAAAAAAATGTAAGGATAAACTGATGAACTTTGGTTACTAATCAGACATAGGATGAAGTGGAAAGGGAGAGCAAAGAGTATAGGGCATGGTGAAGGACTGAAAGAGAAGCAAAGACTTTCATTTTGGTCACAGTCACATTGAGGTGTGAGACATGTACTTTGAGGTGTTCAATGGACAAATTGTACCTAAAATCTGGATCTCAAAGAAGACATCTAAGCTGGAGATATAGGTATCAGCGGTCGACAGACAAGAAAAAAGATAGCCAGAAGGAACAGAACAGGAAGGGTGGAGAGTCACAGATTAACACCAGAAAACTCAGTAACTTCCCATATAAAGGAGGTTTTCTTTCTCCTTAAAGATGTGAAATTCCTATTCCTGCCTGGAAAGTCCTCTTTTCCCTTGTTAAAAAGTTATTTTCCTGAGCTTAAAGTTTTAAATGTTCTCCCATGTATAAGTAGGTCCTTTTTGTTATTGTCACTATCACAATGAGATCACGTAATGAATTATTTCTTTACCTGATCATTGTCTATCTCTTCCAGCAGAATGCAAGCTCCTTGAGATCATGGATCATGGCTGTTAATCAATGAATACCTATCCTTTGTTTTCCATTGTGACTAAGTAGAGTAGTAACTCAAATATTTGGTGAATGAATAAGTGAATATTAAGTACATGGGTCATTAAAAAGGCTTAATCCAGTTTGGAATTCGGTGTAAGAAGGATTGGTATTTACAATTTGATAACAAGAACTGCTCTGAGATTGAGGCAGCCAAATTTGATTTCTGAATCCCAAAGTTGATGCGCTTTGATCTCCTCTCTTCTTAGGAACTCTTGCGTTTTATTCCAGGAACCCATAAACATAAGGCTATACATGTGGAAAAGACATTCATTTTACTTTTATGATGATGTCTTATAAATCCCTCTCTCAGATGAGGAAAGGATTCCAAGCACCAAACATTATCTATGACTAGGAAATATGTGTTGTTGGAAGAGGAGTTATTTATTTCAGTGAAATTATGCAGCTGTAATCAAGTGATGCAAAACTCAATTTCTAAATGACACCATATGTGAGAAAGATTCAGGCATTTTAGAATAAAATACAACCTCCATTTTTCTAAAGACATTGGAGGTGTTAGATGGTCCAAAGGAAAAAAAAAAAAAATCTTTCTGTTCTAGGGCACAGTCAGGTGAATCTATTCACTAGATGCTTGTCCAAGAATTCCTAAGCTACAAAACTTCATGATATGGATCCCACAGATCTTGTGAAACCATGCCTTTTATGGCAAGGGAAATCCTGATGCATACCATTCAGTCCACTCCTCCCTGACTTCATTACATCAACTACTTATTATAATGCCTCAATCAATTACTTGATCAAACTCTTTGTCCTAGCAATGACACGTTTATTTAGGTACCTAAAAACCGCTATAGAGGACTGATAAATGCAATCTTCTCCCCGACTAATGATTAATTAAGTATGAGTTAGTGTGTAATCTGTCCAATTTGTAATGACATTTTAAGCTTTAAGTATAGTCTATAATATACTTTTGGATACTTATTAAATACCCAAAAGTTACAAGATTCAATTAGCAACATTTAGAGAATGGAGATTGCTTTCTAGAATCCAATAAATTGCCTCACATCTTGGATTACTGTTTGCTTTCTCTTATTTACCTAGGACATCAGGGACACAGACGGTTCAGCCAAGCTCTTTTTAGCCATTGTTCAGATAAGCTTTCACAGACCTCCACAATGTAACCTACAGCATAATCCTCAAAACTATATACTAGTGACGAACATGTTCTCAAGTCCTATTTTGCTCTATACCTGGGCTGAATGATTAGGATAAAAGATAAAGCAGATGTAATTCTGTATACCAGGGCTAGACAGATTCAAGGAAGGCCTTGTCAAAGCCACCATCTCTTCTTTATAATTTCCTCTTGAAATGGAGTGAATTGATACCCATTTCATATATAAGAAAAGAATGGCAAAGAGAAGTTAAAAGACACTAAAAACAAGATTACACAGCAAAGCTTCCAATGTAGACTTATTGATCCTAAATAACACCTTTCTTCTAATTCTATAGAGTACCATCCACTCCTAGGTTTATACGGAAGACAACAGCGGGAGTTGAAGTTTCCTTAGCTAGAAAACAATAAAGTAAAAAAGATATATTTTTGATCACTCCAAGTTCAGAAAAGCTCTAACTCCAAGTTCACCAGAAAAGGTTTAAAAAATAAAGTTTATAGGAAATGTTTTTTTTTTAATTTATTCATATTTTAATTAGTCTATTAGCATGTGGAGGTAATGCACTTTAATGGGACCTTGGCAGGAAAAGCACATTTTAAACAATAAAAAACCAGGGAAAACATTGAACATAGCTATTATTTTTGGCAGGAGTCTTTTCTTACATACTATTTTTTCTTTTTGTTTCTTCTCTCTGGTAACAAAAGGAGAAAAAAGTTTAAATGGAACAAGACTGCATAGAGTTGGGGATTAACATATTTAATTTACATAATGTCAGTGTGTTAAAGATTATAGAGGTGCAGTAGTATAAAATATTCTTAGTTAAAAAGCAGCTCAAAATAGGAACCACTTTTATTGTGCACATTTTACCAAGTTCATTGTGCGGCTAAGTTAAAAAAGAACATCATTTTCTCAGCAAAGGCAGCACAGGATATGCAGAGAGGTATAATTATTTAGGAAGAAGAGTAGGTCTTCATTTGATTAACTCCCCAGTTGATGTAATGAAGATATCACCAATGATATAATTTGACTCTCCTGGCCCATCAAAATGGCAAAGTCCACATAAATACATAATATCAGACTTAAAATTTCAACAATACAAAGTCAATGATGAGGGAAAGTCTGTTTTTTTTGTTTTTTTTTTAGTAGAATCATTAAAATCTTCCTCTCTGAAGGCACAGCAGGCTGCATGGTAGCTCTCGCTTGGATACCACTAATGCTCACTGGCAGCTTTCACTCAGAAAGAGCTTTTGCACAAAGACCATAGAGTATTTTTCTCTACGCAGCTGTGTTTAGCCAATGCCTATATTGGAACAGCATTCCAGGAGTCTTAAGTGCAGAGAGTCATAAACTAACTGCTGTCTTTCCAAAACTCAGCTGTCCTCTAGTCAGAAGACTTTGGCTTCCTTTTTATCTGAAGGCCCTGTTGGTGATTCAGGGAGGGGAAGAAATGAGAATCAATGACCCAGAGTTAAGTTTAGTCAGTATAAAGAAAACATCATGGGGTCCACAGTGACCATCGGGGTTCAAATACTGCTTGAGTGAGGAAAATACTTCATCCCTTTGCATCTTATTTTCTTTTAGGCATAGGGAACTCCACTGTTGTGACCCTTGTGAGTATATTACATTTATTTATACTCTTCATCTTAGAGAATTTGGAATGACAATCACACACACAAATCTGAGAGAACTGAAATGTTCAACTCTGCATTGTTTTTGTTCCTCTTGGGGCTCAAGCCTACATATGTCCAGTGACCCTTCAAGTTATCTTACCTGGGCAGACCCACTCCAAGTGATTAATATTGCTGCCCTGGTCCAGACCCATTTGGGACTGAGTGATTCCACATCAAATTCTGGAATATAGAAGTATCAAGTTCATCTAACTAATTAATCTAATGTCAATCCTCTGATCTTACCCATTGTTAATGATAGCCAAAAAAGATATTTTGGTCTCTATATGTATTTCCTGCTCTATTTTCAAGTTGTTCAGAATCTATGTTTGAAAATGAGCATTTACTCTTTCTCTCTTTTTCATATATGTACATATCCTGGAGAAGGAAATGGCAACTCACTCCAGTATTCTTGCCTGGAAAATCCTATGGATAGAGGAGCCTGGCGGGCTACAGTCCATGGTGTTGCAAAAAGTCGGACACGACTGAGTAACTAACACTTTTACTTCACTTTCTATCACCTTGGTAGACTGACCTAAGAAAACACTGGTGCAATTTATGTCAAAGAATGTTTTGCCTATGTTCCCTTCTAGGAGATTTACAGTGTCATGTCTTACATTAAAGTCTGTGAGCCATTTTGAATTTATTATTGTGTATGGTGTGAGGGTGTGTTCTAACTTCTGATTTACAGGAGGCTGTCCAGCTTTCCCAATGCCACTTGCTGAAGAGACTTTCATCTATTGTATAAGCTTGCCTTCTTTGTTGAAGATTAATTAACCATAGGTGTGTGGATTTATTTCTAGGCTCTCTATTCTGTTCCATTGAACTGCATGTCTGCTTTTGTGCCAATACCATGTTCTTTTCATTATTGTACCTTTGTAGTACTGTCTGAAGTCAGAGAGGGCTATCCCTCCTGCTTTGTTCTTTTTTCTCAAGATCACACAGCTCACCTTACAGAGTATTTACAAAGGCCAACATAAACCTTACGTGATAGCAACAGTCCTAGAAAAATCATATTCTTGGTCAGAAAAGTCCTCGTGCCTAGCCTGTCATTTCTAGATAGGAATGTCCAGAATGATTATTTTTATAGATGATTCTAGTAATGACTTATCCATCCTTAAAATCACTGAATGTCTTAACTAAATAAAAGTAACAAAATTTAATGTCCCTCACACAATATAGAAAACGTTTAACGACTCAGTCATGCCTTTCATCCGCCCCCCACCCCCACATCGTTAGTTCCTCCCAACTTCTGTGGGCCTCCAGGCCTGAGTTCATGATCAATCTTCTATCTGGAATGATTTTACGCTTCCTTCTCCACTGGGTAATTTCACCTGACATCTTTCAAGGCCAAACTAATATACCTCCCTCTCTGAGAAAGTGTATTAATTGTTCTTATCTCTGTGTTCTCAGAACTCTTTATTCATATCTTTAAAAAGCATTCATTCCTTTGTAACATCATTAATTATGCATGTTTTGTTCCTTACTTCATGACAAAGCTATGATCCCTAGAGGCTAGGGACCATAAATATATCAGTTCTCTCATTAGAGAACATAAAATATACTAGGTATTAAGTAAAAATATAAGGAATCTAATCTATAACACTTAAAAAAGTCTAATTTGGATTTTGCAGTGTGAAGGGATCTTTTCTTTAATCTCAATTATTTAAAAAGAAAAAAAAAAAACACTCCTTTAAAATACGGATCATCAAACCCTTTGTTTTGCCTTGGTTTCCTTGTGTCCCTTTGCATTTATGATGTTGTTAATTAGTTTCTTCTCCCTCCAGGTTTATAACTAGCTATTGGGTAGTTATGTTTATAAACCAAATAATGCTGATTTTATGTCATCAAATTATGTACAACCAATGGTTGAAAGTCCTTCATGGTATTTACATTAGCTTTGTGAAATTGGGGAAGAATTTTTAGGAGAATTCCAATCAAGAAAAAAAGCTACTTTCCCACAAACATTGTCTGGCAAAAGTAATTAATTTTATAGAGAATATGCATTCATCCACACAAACTATTTTAACTTTAACAGCAAATTAATAGCTAACAATTATTTAGCAATGATTATGTGTCAGATACTTTTTAAAGCAGTTCACAAATATTAAATCATTCAGCACAGTTACGTGTCTTTATTTTCCCCAGTTTACAGCTGAGAAAAAAATGAGGCTGTAAAAGGATGAAGTATCTCAGCTCTATCTGAACACAGTCAACTCTAAGTCCCACACTTCTAACTTAATGAATGTCACTATTGCGGAAAAGAAGAAATGTCACATGATTTCAAAGTAGTTTGTGCAATTTACTTGCATTTCTTAAATACCATGAAAGGGCACAATGTCTAAAGTCATACTTTTTTTTATCTTAGTTTCTCTTCCATTGTTCTCACATATCATGGTTCCTCCAGGATCTTTCTCTCTATCCACCCTGCATTTGCCTACCGTGTAGACACTTCCCAAATGCTGGCCAATGTGCCTCGTGTTTCCTACTGCCTCTGCTCCCTCTCTACCCCACAAATCCCATGAGTAGAGTCCAAAGAGATAGCCAGGAGGGACAGAATCCTCCTCATATCACATACTCATTTCTTAAGAAAGTTTGATTCAACTAGCTAAGCTAAAGCATATTCTCCTCATCTGTATTCCATGACCTCCTTTAAACCACTAGTTTCTGGATTTACTTTATCGAGTTATCAGTTAAGTGAGTGCTGTTTGTGTTTCCCACACTTCCTTAAATTTAAGCACCTTGAGACCAAGAACATCATCTTGATTACTAATCAGTCTTAAAAGGAAACAAAACAAAACCAACCACACAAAAAAAACTTATCTGACTGATTAGAGTATAGAGAGAGAAGTCTGAGGACTTTATAATTGAGATGAGTGGGAGCAAAGAGCTCAATGACATTTATATTGTATGATTTTTGAGCAAATACAACACTAACTTTTGTATATTACTGTATATTAGTATATTTAATACTACATGAGCATGCATGCTAAGTCACTTCAGTCATGTCCATCTCTGTATGACCCCATGGACTGTAGCCCCACCAGGCTCCTCTGTCCATGGGATTCTCCAGGCTAGAATACTGGAGTGGGTTGCTATTCCCTCCTCCAGGGGATCTTCCCGACCCAGGGATCGAACCTGCATCTCTTATGTCTCCTACATTGGCAGGTGGGTTCTTTACCACTAGCAGCACCTGGGAAGCCCTCACTACTACTACTACTACTACTACTACACACACACACACACCCCCCCCCCAATATGCATGTCTAGAAGTATGTATACTGTTCATTAACTCACAAACCATCAGACAACAAAACATACGCCTTTATACAGTAAACGTGTTGAAAACAAATATGTCATGTGCCAATTAAACACCAAACAAGATATCATTAAAGAGTTTCTATCAAATTTTGGCCCCTTCATTATGTTCTAAGTAAAGCACATCACTAATTCTTGTCAAAGAAGCAGACAACATCTGATTCTAAAAATATTAAAATATGTATATTTCATTATGTGTTGGGTATCAAGTTTCAATCTTATGCACATTTTTCATTGTGTATTTTGATCCATCACACCATTATGAGAAAGAGACTTTTATTGCCCAATAGAACTTGGGGAAACTGAGGCTCAGAGAGGTTAACAGAATTACTCCAGGTCAAGGAACCAGGATTCCAGTGGAAGTTTGACTGATTCTGAAGTCTATTGTCTTGTGACGTCCCTGGTGACCCAGTGTCTAGGACTTCACGCTCCCAATGTAGGGGCCCAGGTTCAATCTCTGTACAGGAAACTAGATCCCACATATGCATCAACCAAGAATTCACATGGTGCGACTAAGGGTTCTGCATGTCGCAACAAAGATAGAAGATCCTGAGTGCTACAAATAAGATATAGTGTAGCCAAATAAATATATATTTTTTAAAATGAAAATAAAACAACATCTGTAAATAAATAAAGTCTATTTTCTTAACCACAATGCTATAACTTATTGCATGTCATAAAAAGGACAACACAAAATTGACCAAATCTAGTAACTAACAATCTACTTCCATCCAACCCTCTAAACTATCCCTGCACAGAACAGACTTGAAAGAACATGTTTAATTGTTGTGATCTGCGAGATGCATGCTGTAGAGGTTGTTTTTTTTTTTTTTCCCTAAATTTGCCACTGCACATACTGAATGCTTTCCCCATATTCAATCTTCTATGTCAAGAGTCATTTTCATATCGTCTAACAGTACATCAGGGCTATTTTGTTTACAATTACTTGTGTCTGTCAGAAATAATGGCTGCTCCTATTCTACAATATAATCCTCGGGTTGGAGTGCTTACTTTATTTGGCAACTATATTCCCAGGTGCAAGGTGATGGATTCTAAAAGAAATTTAACATGAGAACAATACACCCCCGGCAACAGCAGTCAAGACAGCATTGTGTTTCTTCCTGCAAACTTGTAAAGCTTTAAATGGGAGTCTTCCACTAGCACTTTGCTGTCATCTCAATTGGCTTGTAATACAGAAATCTGTGTGAAAAGTTGGAAAGGTAACAATTAGAGAAGAAATATTGCCCTTTTAACCACCTATTTTGTGCACAAGATTTTCCTCTTTCTATTACTTATTTAGGACAACTGCTTCCAGAATAACAGTAAACAAAAAATAATACAAGTAACAGTCTTGTGCTCCTGCTCATCGCCAAGTCATTTCTGACTCTTTGTGATCCCATGGAATGTAGTCCTCCAGGCTCCTCTGTCTGGGGGATTTTACAGGAAAGAATACTGGAGTGGGATACCATTTCCTTCTCCAGACGATCTTCCCAACTCAGGGATCGAACCTGAGTCTCCTGTGTGTCTCCTGCATTGGCAAGTAGATTCTTTACCACTGAGCCAACTGGGAAGCCCACAAGTAACATTAGATACTATTTATTGTGTGAAAGCTCTTTAAGGGATCAGACAATATTTGTATTTTACTTGCTGTATTCCAAACAGGTAGCATATTGTAGTGTCCATTGCTGCTTGTAAATACTGTCAAATAATTGCTAGATAATTTCTGTTTTGTCATCTATCTAGCTTGCAGGAAGTATGTAACTTTACCCTTTCACTGATTATAACATACTGCCTCAGGGAGATATGTCTAAATTCACATAGTAATTTGATAATGAAAAAAATATTTATTTTCCATCCTTTTCTGGATTGACACTCATACTTCAGGCTTTCCTTTTCAAAGGCATTTTCCCATGTTCTTTATCAATTGTTGAATGGTCCGAACATGGAAAAACAGAGTAAAGTTCCGATAAACCTTGGAATCACAAAACCTGAGTGGGAATCCCAGTTTTATACGTTTGATGTGTGAATTCTTTCTAGTTTTCTCATCTTGAAATAAGATAGTGAAGACATTACACAATGTTATCATGAGAAGTAAATGAATTAAGCAATATTAAAGCTCCAGTGGATCTTCCCAACTTGGGAATCAAACTAGGGTCTCCTGCATTGCAGGCAGATTCTTTACCAACTGAGCTATCAGGGAAGCCCTCTGACACCCACTGGACTCTTAATCTATTTATATATTATCCCTATTGGGAGATATATATATATATATATACACACACACACAAATGTACACATGTATATTGAAATATATATATATATATAGGCTCATGATCATGCTCAGTTGTGTTCAACTCTGTGATCCAATGGACTGTAACTGCCAGCCTCTGTCCATGGGATTTCCCAGGCAAGAATACTGGAGTGGGTTGCCATTTCCTTCTCCAAGGGATCTTCCTGACCCGGGGGATTGAATCCACATCTCTGGGGTCTCCTGCACTGGCAGCCAGATTCTTTATCATTGCATCCCCTGGGAAGCCCATATGTATGTATGTATGTGTGTGTGTGTATATATATATGTATATATACACACATACATATATACCAATTGCATGTATACAGCAAATATATAGCCATTGCAAAATGTGTCTTGAATTTTCAGTGATAGCCAAATGAGCAGCAATGAGTTAATATCTAACCAGGTTTAAGACAGATGGATGGATAATATATTCCTCCAGCTTTCTCAAATCTAGAAATGCAAAGGAGAATGTCAAGTAAATCTTGGGAATCAGGAAAAAAAAACTGAGCTGGATTATGATGGTCACCTCTAATTACTAACTAAATAACTGGCCTTTACAAGTTAATGAGATTTCTTAATCTCACTTTTCTCATCTGTAAATTTAGCTTGCTAATACATAAGATTAAATGAGAGAAATCAACATATGTCACCCAGGATGAGTAAATCACAACAGAAGCTTGATACAAGTTAGTGTTTACTTTCATACTTAGGTATACTCAGCTAAAACGAATCAAGAAGCCCAACTCCTAAGTATTGGTATAGTGGATGAGATATGAATATGAATTTCTGCTCTTCTTCCTTGTTGTTATCTTTTAGTTTTTAATTTTTCCAAATTAATATCTACTGTCTTTTCCAAAATTCTGCACATTAGGATTTTATTACTGTTATTCTTTGTATGTTATTATAAAATCTGTAAATCATTATTTCATATTTCCTCATATTTCATCAGACACATACTTTACAACTTTACCTTTTATAGGAGTTCAGATTTTTTTCTTTTTTACATAGTATTAGAATGCACATCTTATTTGGATGTTCTAAGTAAATTATCTATTTCCTCATTTTAAGTAAATAAGTACTTAAGAAATTTCTACAGGGACATATTATCTAGTAATTTCCTCTAAAGTCCTATTCAGAAGCAAGATATCATTACTGTAATTGCTGTCATTTAAAAACACAAATCAAGGTCAATGTGAACAGGAAGACATTGTTTAAAAGCTGATAATCAGAGGAAGAAACCTTAATGTTAAGTATTTGATTTAGGAAAGGACTTAGGAAAGCTTCCTTATAATGATCAGTTAATGCATTAATTTTATACTTGGAAAGGAACAGACCTCAAACAAGACTTATATGATCCCCAGTGACCACACACACAAAAAAAAACAAAAAACAAAAAAAAAACAACTTAATGAATGCTAAGCTTTCAATGAATTCATTGTTCTTTCAGCAACTCAGTAAGTGAATCTGACAGTAAGTCACTGTATAACAAAAGAAGAGTAGACAAGTTAAAATATGTGCTATTTAGGCCCCATTAATATCTATCTATTGGAAATACACTTCTGAAAATTTAGAGGTATAATTAGAAAAATCATGTAGAGGTTTCTTGGTTGCTGTAGTGGAAATGCTGTCATTCTAGTTTCTGCTGTATAAACAATACCAAATGTATCCAAGTTAGACTGCCTGTTTAAAGAGAAATCAATGAATTAACCGAATATTTACAGTCTTTTTCTTATTATTTTACTTGCCTAGGAGATTGAAAAACAACATAGTAAACAAAACAATCTATCATTTCTCACAAAATTGTCTGCATTAAAAATATTTAAAGCACTCACTCATAGAAAGATGACATATAAGATCTTATACCCAGCAAGGAATTGAGACTTGGCTTAATTGGACTTACATCCATTGGGTTTTTTTTATGCCTTTCTGGGATATTCAATTCAGTTCAGTTCAGTTGCTCAGTTGTGTCCGGCTCTTTGCGACCCCATGAATCACAGCACGCCAGGCCTCCCTGTCCATCACCAACTCCCAGAGTTCACACAAACTCAAGTGCGTCAAGTCGGTGATGCCATCCAGCCATCTCATCCTCTGTCGTCCCCTTCTCCTCCTGCCCCCAATCCCTCCCAGCATCAGAGTCTTTTCTAATGAGTCAACTCTTCGAATGAGGTGGCCAAAGTACTGGAGTTTCAGCCTCAGCCTCATTCCTTCCAATGGACACCCAGGACTGGTCTCCTTTAGGATGGACTGGTTGGATCTCTCTGCAGTCCAAGGGACTGTCAAGAGTCTTCTCCAACACCACAGTTCAAAAGCATCATTTCTTTGGCACTCAGCTTTCTTTATAGTCCAACACTCACATTCATACATGACCACTGGAAAAAACATAGCCTTGACTAGAAAGACCTTTGTTGGCATAGTAATGTCTCTGCTTTTCAATATGCTCTCTAGGTTGGTCATAACTTTCCTTCCAAGGAGTAAGCATCTTTTAATTTCATGGCTGGAATCACGATCTGCAGTGATTTTGGAGCCCAAAAAACTAAAGTCAGCTACTGTTTCCACTGTTTCCCCATCTATTTCCCATGAAGTGATGGGACCAGATGCCATGATCTTCGTTTTCTGAATGTTGAGCTTTAAGCCAACCTTTTAACTCTCCTCTTTCACTTTCATCAAGAAGTTTTTTAGTTCCTCCGCACTTTCTGCCATAAGTGTGGCGTCATCTACATATCTGAGGTTATTGATATTTCTCCTGGCAATCTTGATTCCAGCTTGTGCTTCTTCCAGACCAGCGTTTCTCATGATGTACTCTGCATAGAAGTTAAATAAGCAGGGTGACAATATACAGCCTTGACGTACTCCTTTTCCTATTTGGAACCAATCTGTTGTTCCATGTCCAGTTATAACTGTTGCTTCCTGACCTGCATACAGGTTTCTCAAGAGGCAGGTCAGGTGG
>NW_011494751.1:1936843-1936984 GCF_000754665.1 Bison bison bison
CCTGGTAGGCTGCAGTCCATGGGGTCGCTAGGAGTCGGACACGACTGAGTGACTTCACTTTCACTTTTCGCATTCATGCATTGGAGAAGGAAATGGCAACCCACTCCAGTGTCCTTGCCTGGAGAATCCCAGGGACAGGGG
>NW_011494751.1:1937097-1999186 GCF_000754665.1 Bison bison bison
AGCGGATGTTGGCAATTTGATCTCTGGTTCCTCTGCCTTTTCTAAAACCAGCTTGAACATCAGGAAGTTCACAGTTCACGTATTACTGAAGCCTGGCTTGTAGAATTTTGAGCATTACTTTACTAGCGTGTGAAATGACTGCAATTGTGCAGTAGTTTGAGCATTCTTTGGCATTGCATTTCTTTGGGACTGGAATGAAAACTGTCCTTTTCCAGTCCTGTGGCCACTGCTGAGTTTTCCAAATTTTCTGGCATATTGAGTGCAACACTTTCTCAGCATCATCTTTCAGGGTTTGAAATAGCTCAACTGGAATTCCATCACCTCCACTAGCTTTGTTCATAGTGATGCTTTCTAAGGCCCACTTGACTTCACATTCCAGGATGTCTGGCTCTAGGTCAGTGATCACACCATCATGATTATCTGGATCTTTTAGAGGCCCACAAAGACAATTATGGTTTTAGGGACTATTTTATAGTATTTACGGATTTAATTTTTTAAAAGATTATTAATTTTATCATCAAGAGGCAAAAGCGAAAAATCATATAGTTTTTATTTCATTTTAAATTATATCAGTGATTATACTTAGTTCTTCATGTTTATTTAAAAGCTTTACTTGACCTCTCTAAATATAGATAGATAGATTGACAAATATAATACGCAATGTATTCAAAACATCAAGTTTATTTAAGGCTTACTAATAGAAATTTAAGATATAGTGTTGAATAAATACAGATAATTCTGGCTCTCAGACTGAGAGATAAAAGAAGTAAATGATTACACACATAAAAGGTACATAGGTGGATAGAGACAAATTACAAATGAAATGATTGTGACCCGCAGGATACAACATTGATACATGCATGATGCTTCTAACCAAGTCTTGAGTTTATGGAAGAAATAATATTTAAGTTAAAATCCAAAAATATAAGTAGATGTTAGGCAGCCAAAGGATATTTTTTTTTTAGGAGAGAAAATAAAAGTATAAAAGCAGAGTAAAAAAACATGCACAGGCACACACAAAATTTTTCTCTCTCTATGGCAATGAGTCAGAATAGCCTAACAAGCATGTCAGAAGGCAGACTAGAGTAGGGACACTTACATGTAATGCCTGAAAAAGATCAGTCATAAAACTCGCTCAAGTACAACATGAATCATGAGTAAAATGGAGAGTTGAGAAGAAGAACATGGGGAAACCAGCACAATCATAGACACTCTCTAACAGAACATGTTGCTTGGGTTTCCACTCTAACATGAGTACAAAGAAAAAAAAAAAAATCACATGCTGAATGGGGTCCCAAAAATAACTCCAAGCAATGCTGATGAAAGGCTGAATTATCTCCAAAGGTGGACGCATGATTTTTGATTTTAGATCAGTGATTCCTATATCATCTAGGACTATGAATAAAGGTCAATTTCCAGGAAAAGAAGAGGACAGGTGAAGGCTCAACCTGGTGTCAGAACCTTTGCTAAATTGTTAAGTTTCAGCAAAGAGCTGTACCCTGCAGGGAGCTGCAGAGCTTATCCATAAACAGAGTTATAGAGTCTCAGCAAATTTACAGAACAGCTATAGAGTTGTGCCAAGCTGAACATGTAGTTTGATAGGGGTACCCCAGGGTGCATGAGATGAAAAGCTTACAGTATCATGGTAAACTGCAGAATCAGTGTCACTGTGGGAGAGGCATTAGAGGGTAGGACAGTTACATGTATATGGAGTTCAGATTTGGTCTATTCAAAAGGACTATTTTAGACCTCTCATTTTCTATGACTTTGTGACACTGTAGAAATACTAGCACCCCACTCCAGTACTCTTGCCTGGAGAATCCCATGGACGGAGGAGCCTGGTAGGCTGCAGTCCATGGGGTCGCTAGGAGTCGGACACGACTGAGTGACTTCACTTTCACTTTTCGCATTCATGCATTGGAGAAGGAAATGGCAACCCACTCCAGTGTCCTTGCCTGGAGAATCCCAGGGACAGGGGAGCCTGGTGGGCTGCCGTCTATGGGGTCGCACAGAGCTGGACACGACTGAAGCGACTTAGCCCCAGGAGCAAAAGCAGGAAGTACTAGCAGAATAAGACTTGCTTGTCTCAATAACTTAAGGGAATTACTTTTAATTTGAAGGGACACATGAAAACATCAGAGATTATAGCAGGGTATGATAATGAAGAATACAAAATGCATTTAGTTCACCTCTGTTCTTGGAACATGTTAGGCATTCAGTCATACCCTTAATGATTTAATCAATAAACAATTGTATTATCTGAGAATTTTCTTATTTATAATTGAATATATACAACATGTATTAGCATATATACACACACACACACACACACACACAGACATTTACATTATAAACATAATTGTTTCTGGTCTACTGCCCAGTATGATGGGATTCTTTTTTTTCCTTTGCATTGTCTCTCCCCATGGCTTTAATTATACAAGTTGTTCTGATTTGATCCAATTATAAACGGTCCTTCTCTATACTACACTTCCTAGTTGGGACAGTGGTTTAAGAATTCACATGCTAGTGCAGGAGACTCAAGACGAGGGTTCAATCCTTGGGTCAGAAAGGTGCCCTGGAGAAGGGCATGGCAACCCACTCCAGTATTTTTGCCTGGAAAATCCCATGGACAGAAGAGCCTGGTGTGCTGCAGTCCATGGGTTTGCAACAGTGTTGGACACATCTGAGTGACTGAGCACATCCTACAGTGAATACAATCCAGGCTGGTAACAAGTTTTTGTTTGTGACTCCCCATCCTCTGTGTCCATTCATGCATAGTCATGGAGGACTAACTCTCTAAATCTCTAAGTCTTAGGTTATACTCATCTATCCAGGATTTAGTATCTCTTTGTTTCCCTTTTTCCTGTCAGGTTCCCTCTGTTCTGCTTCCTACCATTTCTCAATGCTCTTCATGCTTTCTTGTATCCAACAATACTTGTCTGGGCCTAAGTTTTTATCCAGAGAGTCTAAGTCCCTTTTAATCCATCAGATCCTAAATGTTCCAAAACAGAGGGTATATAACAATTATTTATGGAAATTTTTACATGTTTAATGTTTCAAAACGTCTAAGAAGACAATCTTGAATGAAAACGGGAGCAAAGATACTTTCAAGGGCTTAATATGGAGGAGAATTATTTCAGATTAGCGCCAAGCAGTCGTCCCTTTAAATGAGCTAGAAGTTGGATTGGATTTTATTCCCAAAGATTAATTAAAAAAAAAAAAGGAAAATAAAACTGATGAGATCACTTACTCTTTCACCCACCTAAAATATTCAATGGCTACCCGTTACTTCAGGGATATTCTCCTTTTATATAGTCCACAATGCTCTGTACAGTCTTGGCCCTATTTATCTCTAACTCAGTTTGTCTTTTGCCAGCTGTCTTCCTTTTTCTCTTTTAATACATATTCAGTCCTCTGAGATCTCAGAAACCCTGGCCCTTTTTTGGGTCCTTGAACCCAGCATGATTCTTGATCCACAGAGTCTTTTCAATGGCTTTTCTCTACCTCACCGTCTCCACTAATTACTTAACTCTGCTCATCCCCAGACCAAAATTGAAGTAGGGATTTGTGAGATAGGTCATTCCTGAGCAGGTCAAATTCATTCAATATAAATTCATTAAGGGTCCACTATGTACCACACTCTGTCCTTGATACTAGCTTTATAACAGTAAACACATTGTCTATGATATACTTTCATCATTACTTTTAACTCCCTTATACATCACTTACCACTGATGTAACCTAATTACTATTAATTTCATACTTAAATGCTTATTGTCTCTCTTACCGTTACTCTCCCTGAAGGCAGGAAGCATGGCTTCCTGCTCACTTTTTGAATTGAAGCTTACAGAAAGTCGGTGCACAATATTGGTAGAATGAGACAATGAATAAAATTATGACTCCATATCATAAGGGTAAAAATTAAAAAAGGATCACTGATTTGGATAATTAGGAAGTACTGTCTATCCTGGTTCACAAGTAAACAGTTTATCAATATACCTCTCTTTTAAGCTGAAATAGGTTAAAAAAAAAAGAGTACAAAAATAAATGCACATAACATATACTTAGAAAGAGGACATTCATCATACGTTAGCCATGTAGAGAGATCACCCAACTTTGATCAACGAAGCCCATCCACCTAAACCTCTCTTGGTACAAAGTACACTTTGGGCATAAAGAGATCCAATTTTGTTGTCAGCAGTGATCAAATTCACTAGCAGCTACCCTTCTCTGTAGTCAACCAACATCTCAGCTCTGGATATAGCCAAACAGTGAAAAGTTTTCAAAGACATTGTAAGGGAAGAATGGATTGTCTTTGTTTTTCTATAGCTGCAAAATCATGAAGATAATATTAGAATTCCTTTTCTCTTTGTAGAAATGGTAGGATTTTATTTATTTTAGAGCTTCCCTGATGGCTGAGATGGTAAAGAAATTGCCTGCCAATGCTGGGAACTCAGGTTCAATCACTGGGTCAGGAAAATCCCCTGGAGAAGGAAAGGCAACCCATTCCAGTATTTTTGTCTGGGGAATCCCATGGACAGAGGAGCCTGGCAGGTTACAGTCCGTGGAGTCACAAAAGTGTCAGACATGACTGAGTGACTAACACTTTCACTTTGTGTTTTATTTTACTTTTTATTTTATGGATGGAAATAAGACAGGATGGTTGCTGGCAATAGCAGACAGCTGCTAATTATTTGAAAAGGGACATACTAAGTGAAGCATAAGATAGGGATTGAGAAGGCTGAATTCTGGTCTCTGCTTTAGGATTTAAGGATGTCTTTCAATCTCTCTTCACTTGATTTATGCAAAGAGTTAACATATTAATTACTTTTATAACTCTAAATTCTATAATTTTATATAAACCTTTGTTGTTTTTTATAAAAAAAGTTAATGTTTATTTGGCTGTGTTGGGTCTTAGTTGGGGCACACACGATCTTCATTACCTTATACAGGACCTTTCGTTGCAGTGCACAGACACGTTAGTCATGAGCGTGGGCTCAGTACTGGGTGCACAAGCTGCAGGGTGCACGGATTTTAGTAGTTGTTGCATGTGGCACATGGGCTTAGTTACTCTGCAACATGTGGGGTTTCAGTTCCCCAAGCAGGGAAGGGACCTGCAGGGGACCCTTGTCCCCTGCACTGCAAGGCAGATTCTTGACCAATGAACCCCCAGAGAAGTGACTGCTTTGCTGCTTTTATTTTGAAAACTTTCAGAAAATTTCTTCTCCATGATGAGAATCAGCATCAAATAAGAGGTCTTCTAGGAGTCTGATTTTACACAATTAAACCCAAAACTATTTTTTAGTGTTTAAACTATCCTATTTAAAATTCTCTGTTTTAAAGAATTTAGTATTTATGTGTATATTATGCTCGCCCTTTGCAAAATAGACAGTAAGAAAGTTCAGAAATTTTGAAATAAAAAAGTCACTTGCAGTGTCATTAAGTTTATTTCATTTTCCATTCTCATTACTATCACTGTCAAAATAATAGGTTCAATTTGTGTTATATTCTCATTACAACCTTGAATGAGGCATCAGAATTTTAATGCCTTATATTTCCAAAGAATTAGAGAGCATGCTGTATCACATTGACCTTTTCAGTATTCCATACAAATGGATTACTGGAAACCACCTTTGAGAAAACATATTTGTATCTCCCCTCCCTTGCTCACATGGCAAATTCTTTCCTTTAATTGGAAAGGAGAACAGGAGAAACTGTCCAATCAGGAAGGCACAAATCCTGAAAAGGTCATGAAGTCTGTGTCTCTGTGTGTATACACATACATAAATACACACAAATTATGTACATGTAAATAATATTGAATATACACAAAGCCTTTAATAATATAAATAAATATATTGGTAGCTTTAGCAACTGTATCCTGACATTTAGAACCCACACAAAAGATAAACTCTACAACGTAAAATTAGAAGAATTTTCTTCTTATTCTCACTTATGAAACACATGAGGTTTGGTTTCAAAGTTAATACTCGGTTCAGCTTAGTTCAGTCATTCAGTTATGTCTGACTCTTGAGACCCTGTGAACTGCAGCACGCCAGGCTTACCTCTCCATCACCAACTCCTGGAGCTTGCTCAAACTCATGTCCATTGAGTTGGAGATTCCATTCAACTATCTCATCCTCTGTCATCCCCTCCTCCTTCTGCCTTCAATCTTTTCTAGCATCAGGGTCTTTTCCAATGAGTCAGTTCTTTGCATCAGGTGGCCCAAGTATTGGAGTTTCAGCTTCAGCATCAGTCCTTCCAATGAATATTCAAGATGGATTTCCTTTATGATTGACTGGTTGGATCTCCTTGCAGTCCAAGGGATTCTCAAGAGTCTTCTCCAACACCACAATTCAAAAGCAACAATTATTCACTGTTCAGCTTTCTTTACAGTCCAACTCTCACATCCATATATGATATTGGAAAAACCATAGTTTTGACTGGATGGACCTTTGCCAGCAAAGTAATGCCTATGTTTCTTAATATGCTGTTTATATTAGTCATAACTTTTCTTCCAAGTGGGAAGTGTCTTTTAATTTCATGGCTGCAGTCACAATCTGCAGTGATTTTGGAGCCCCAACATATAAAGTCTGTCACTGTTTCCATTGTTTCTCCATCTATTTGCCAAGAAGTGATGGGAACGGATTCCATGATCTTAGTTTTTTGAATGTTGAGTTACAAGCCAACTTTTTCACTCTCCTCTTTCACTTTCATCAAGATGCTCTTTAGTTCTTCTTCACTTTCTGCCTTAAGGGTGGTATCATCTGAGTATCTGAGGTTATCGATATTTTTCTCAGCAATCTTGATTCCAGCTTGTGCTTCATTCACCCTGGCATTTCACATGATGCATTCTCCATACAAGTTAAATAAGCAGGGCAGGGTGACAATAAACAGCCTTGATGTACTCCTTTCCCAATTTGGAACCAGATCATTGTTCCATGTCTGGTTCTAACTGTTGCTTCTTGATCTGCATACAGATTTCACAGGAGGCAGGTGAGGTGATTTGGTATTCCCATCTATTTAAGAATTTTCCATAGTTTGTTGTGATCCACACAGTCAAAGGCTTTGGTGTAGTCAATAAAACAGTAGATGCTTTTTCTGGAACTCTATTGCTTTTTCTATGACACAACAAATGTTGGCAATTTGATCTGTGGTTCCTCTGTCTTTTTAAAATCCAACTTGAACATGTGGAAGCTCATGTTTTAGGTACTTTTGAAGCCTGACTTGGAAAATTTTGAGCATTACTTTGCTGGTGTGTGAGATGAGTACAATTGTGCAATAGTTTGAACATTCTTTGGCATTGCCTTTCTTTGGGATTGGAATGAAAATTGACCTTTTCTAGTTCTGTGAACACTGCTAAGTTTTCCAAATTTGCTGGCATATTGAGTGCAGCACTTTCACAGCATCATCTTTTATGATTTGAAATAGCTCAACTGGAATCCCATCACCTCCACTAGCTTTGTTCATAGTGATCCTTCCTAGGACCCACTTGACTTCATATTCCAGAATGTCTGGCTCTAGATGAGTGATCACACCATTGTGGTTATCTGGATCATGAAGATCTTTTTTGTATAGTTCTGTGTATTCTTGCCACCTCTTCTTAATATCTTCACTTCTGTTACATCCATATAATTTCTGTCCTTTATTGTGCCTGTCTTTGCATGAAATATTCCCTTGGTATCTCTAATTATCTTGAAGAGAGCTCTAGTCTTTCCCATTTTATCGTTCCTCTGTTTGTTTGCACTGATCATTAAGGAAGGCCTTCTTATCTCCTTGCTATTCTTTGGAACTCTGCATTCAAATGGGTCTGTCTCAGATATGCAGATAACACCACCCTTATGGCAGAAAGTGAAGAGGAACTAGAAAGCCTCTTGATGAAAGTGAAAGAGAAGAGTGAAAAAGTTGGCTTAGAGCTCAACATTCAGAAAACCAAGATCATGGCATCTGGTCCCATCACTTCATGGGAAACAGATGAGCAACAGTGTAAACAGTGTCAGACTTTATTTTGGGGGGCTCAAAAATGACTGCAGGTGGTGATTGCAGCCATGAAATTAAAAGACGCTTACTCCTTGGAAGGAAAGTTATGAACAACCTTAGATAGTATATTGAAAAGCAGAGACATTACTTTGCCAACAAAGGTCTGTCTAGTCAAGGCTATGGTTTTTCCAGTGCTCATGTATGGATGTGAGAGTTGGACTGTGAAGAAGGCTGAGTGCCGAAGAATTGAAACTTTACAACTGTGGTGTTGGAGAAGACTCTTGAGAGTCCCTTGGACTGCAAGGAGATCCAACCAGTCCATTCTAAAGATCAGCCCTGGGATTTCTTTGGAAGGAATGATGCTAAAGCTGAGGCTCCAGTACTTTGGCCACCTCATGCGAAGAGTTGACTCATTGGAAAAGACTGTGATGCTGGGAGGGATTAAGGGCAGGAGGAGAAGGGGACGACAGAGGATGAGATGGCTGGACGGCATCACCGACTCAATGGACGTGAGTCTGAGTGAACTCCGGGAGTTGGTGATGGACAGGGAGGCCTGGCATGCTGCGATTCATGGGGTCGCAACGAGTTGGACATGACTGAGCAACTGAACTGAACTGAACTGATCTTTCCTTTTCTCCTTTGCCTTTCTCTTCTCTTCTTTTCTCAGCTATTTGTAAAGTCTCCTCAGGCAACCATTTTGCCTTTTTGCATTTCTTTTTCTTGAGGATGTTCTTGATCACTTGATAGTTTATATTAGATTCATTAAGTTGCCCTCAGTATAATATTATCTGTTTTTCCATGTTTGTGATTTAGATATTTAACTCCATTTTAATCTACTAAAATGGGCACCATAAAAATAAGATATCATGTTATAATTTACTCAGAACATGTAAGGACTAGTCAGTAGTCTAAGCAATCTATTTGTTCAAATATTCTCCTCTCATTACAACTTAAGTTGTCATCAATATCTGTAGAGGCAGAGTAGTCACAGAGTTTTATTGAGGCCATAAAGCTAAAGAGATGGAACCAGAAATACTTATTTTAAATATTTTAAAATAAAATAAAAGCTCTCCTGTATTTAGTATACTATCACTATTAAATATATAAAATATATTTCAACTGGTTATAATTTCATCATACTGCTAACAATTGTGTTATAATTTTATCATGCTATAATTTTATATGTTACAATCCTAGCATACCACAATATGCAGTAGGAGAGATGGAGAGAAATCTGATCTGTATCCCTTACTCTTGTGATCAGTGACTGAACCTGTAATCCAAAAGTTTGTAAATCAGCAATATTATTATGAGATTCTCCTGTCATGTCCCATTGCAATCAAATTCAGAGTCAAGAATTGTTGATGATGATGACTAAATGATATGTAATATTTTAGACAGATGTGACTTCAAATTGTACTAAAATGACAGAATTAAGAGAAAAAAAACCTAAACACCATATTTTAAAAGACTAAATATTTGTAATCATGTAATTAGGTATAATTAATACATTCATTTATCAAATTTCCTAATTCTTAATTGTACACTGAAAAAGGTGGGTGTTAGGTGGGGTTAGAAGGGGATAGTTTTTATGTTAAAGCATTTTAAAAGCTTCTTTAGATCTATATTTAATTAAGAATATTAACATATTTTTACTGGTAAAAATCATTCAGCTCAAGCTTGAAGATTTTAAATAACCATTCAGTATTACCTGATTGTAGGTTCTCTAATTAAAACTTTAAACTAAATTGAACTTTTTTTCTCCTAATACACACATGCATACTCTATAGACACCTAAAACAAGATTTCTAAATTTTAATATAGAATTTAGAGAGTATAATTTCCTGTATCTTCTTTGTGAATTTTGAGAGCTTAATTGTTATGTTATGGCTTCACTTAGAAAGCATTGAAAAGTGTTAATTACTTTGTACTTTGGTTAGTTATGAATGCATGCAAAATTTAACTTTTTCCCCAGAAGCAAATAAAGTCCACATTTATTATGTTACATAAAAGTTATGGAATGACTTAAAATAATGAATCCAAAAGCAGTCATACTCCAAGTTTCAAACACTTGTGTGACATATAAAAGGAATCCTGGAAAATTCCATAAAACCATACAGCCATTTTAATAAATCATTGGTGGGTAATGAGAAACAATGTGTGTGTGCATTATGTATATGTGTATGTATGCACAAATGTGTATGTATGCATGTTGTTAGGCAAACATAAAACTTTGTAAACAGTAAGCAAGTAATGGAAAATGAACATAGAAAGAACTTTTTTTTTAATCACCTGTACCAACCATTTTCTTGGAATTACCTTGGTATCAGTACCACATCCTAGTTTTTGAGTGCAGTATTAAATCTTTGTCATTAACCTTTGCGAGAATACTTCTACTGACTGGGAGCTCATTATGGCTTCAGGTCTTTTTATCCCATATATAACTGATTTTTAAAGCATGATTTGTGTTTAACTGGGATATGCCACACAGTTAGTATATTTGTTACAATTCATTAATAAAATTGAGAAATAGTTTTTGAGCATCTGGTAAATAGCCAGCATTTTTTTTTAGTGTGATGAGTCATAGTGATGAACAAAAAAAAGCAGAAAAATTCCTGTCCTCATGGAGCCCGTGTGCAGAACTGAGAGGAGGACTGGGTGATGTTAAACAATGATAAATAATGAGGGGAAAACATTTAGCATGAAAAAGGAGCATTATGATTAAGACACAGCTCCTGGCACCAAGGCCAGCACTGCCACATAATAGACATGAGATATTGGATTACTTCTTCCAGTCAAAAGCTATTAGAAGGATATCACCTGACACATAAATATGGGTTACATTTGTTCTTGCCTCAGCATTCAGCAGTCTTAACTACTGGGTTGATGGATTATGGTGTTGGTGCTGGGAATGACGGGGGTAACCATTTTTCTAGAAGAAAATGATCAGGTCCATATCTTCTTCCACACTGTAGTCCTCTAAATATTTGAGAACAAGTCACAGTTCATTTGAGACATCTTAACTCCAAATTTATCCCTTCTGGTCCCTAAACTGGTTCTTGATATGACTTGCTTTCTAGTTTCTCCATCATTTTTTTTTCAGTATCTTGTGAAAAAAACTCCTATGTCTTAAGTCATGTTCCTGCATTCAGCATGCATGCTGAATAGAAAGATGTACAATCAAAATAATATGTTATAAAGAGGAAAAATCTATAGAATAGCCTTTTCAAGAAAAGGTAAGGTAAAAGGTAAAAAATCTGATGATCCCACTGCAATGTAAAAATAATCTTTAAGAACTACATGTACCACAGCTTTCTTATCCATTCATCTGCTGATGGACATCTAGGTTGCTTCCATGCCCTGGGTATTATAAACAGTGGTACATATACACAATGGAGTATTACTCAGCCATTAAAAAGAATACATTCGAATCAGTTCTAATGAGGTGGATGAAACTGGAGCCTATTATACAGAGTGAAGTAAGCCAGAAAGAAAAACACCAATACAGTATACTAACGCATATATATGGAATTTAGAAAGATGGTAACAATAACCCTGTATACGAGACAGCAAAAGAGACACTGATGCACAGAACAGTCTTTTGGACTCTGTGGGAGAGGGAGAGGGTGGGATGATTTGGGAGAATGGCATTGAAATATGTATAATATCATATATGAAACGAGTCGCCAGTCCAGGTTCGATGCACGATACTGGATGCTTGGGGCTGGTCTACTGGGGATGACCCAGAGGGATGGTATGGGAAGGGAGGAGGGAGGAGGGTTCAGAATGGGGAACACATGTATACCTGTGGCAGATTCATTTTGATATATAGCAAAACCAATACAATATTGTAAAGTTAAATAAAAAAAAAAAAGAACTACATGTAATGTGTGGCATAGTGATTGTAGTTAACAGTATTGTGTTATACATTTGCGAGTTGCTAAGAGAGTAGATCTTAACATTTTGCATCAGATAAAATTTTGCAGTCATATGAGATGACAGATGTTAACTAAACTTATAGAAATAATTTTGTAATACATACACATATCAAATCAATATGCTGTACATCTTGGACTAATACAATGTCATGTGTCATTTATATGACAAAAAAATGGAAAACTTAGCAACCAGTTTTAAAAATGTAAAACCTCAAAGTTAAGTAGGAAGAGAGGGAAACAATCTAAATATAACAAAAATGGATTACTGAAATAGATGATTACCATCATCCTAAATAGTGAAACACTAAAAACATATCAAATAAACAGAAACAGATACTATATATCATCATGTATACCTGTGGTGGATTCATTTTGATATTTGGCAAAACTAATACAATTATGTAAAGTTTAAAAATAAAATAAAAATAAATTAAAAAGATAAAAATAAATAAATAAATAAAACTAGTCTGGAGGTGTTAGCAATTGCAATAATGAAAATAAAATTAGATAACCTACAGACACATTAGAAGATATAAAAGTATCCTATTTGGTGATGATTATTATTATATTAGAGTTCAATAAGGAAATGTGGCAAAGTAGTAGGTTATAACATAAGTATACAAAAATCAGGATTTTTCTTCCCTCCAGCAAAACAGATGAGTCAAAATTTTAAAATCCATTCCCATTAGAAAAAAGTAATAAACAATGTAGGAATATATTAAACAGAAGAAAGGCAAAAGATCTATATGAAGAAAAGTATATAACAAATGGAAAGGCTTCCTGAAAATGAAGATTTAATATCATAAAAATGCAAATTCTCCCAAAATAAATACATTTAAAGCAGTTCCTATTGAAACACCAACAAGATCAACATGGTAAAGGAGATTTGCATAAATTTAAGTTATGTGGAAAGTAAAGACTCAAAAATAGCTTAGAAAACTATGAAAATGGGAAGAGAAAGTGTACCAGATAAGCAGAATATTCTATAAAGACTCTGCAGTAAAATGTGGGGAAAATAAAGGACTACACTGAGACAGTCTTCTGGCTACATATCAGGGCTAGTTATTTTCAATGTCATTTTCTATATTTCAAGTGTTTACCCTTCCCTCACCCCTTCTTTTCTCAATATATCTCTCAACTTTCATTCAGAAATTCCCATATATAGATTCAGTGGTATATTATATAGTTTGCTATGTCTAGTCAAGCATCATGGCTATTTTCCATGAAAAGAACAAAACACTAAATCTGATAGACATGGGACTGTAATTTTTTCTCTTTATAAAGGAATAACCTCTTCTAGGTGTTATTCTTCTATGTGTTTAAAACCCAAAGTAAGTCAATCAAACTATAATTGACTGTAATTGGGACTCCCACAAGCTCTTAATCTTTTAAAAAGTACCTAAAGTTAAGAACAGGTGAAAAATTCATCTGTGATTTTAAGTATTAGAAAATCTGATTTTCCTAAGAAATTATCTCTGATTCTGAATCAGAAATATATAAGTATGCACATATGTATATGTCAGGTCAGTTCAGTTCATTTCAGTCGCTCAGTCGTGTCCGACTCTTTGTGACCCCATGAATCGCAGCACGCCAAGCCTCCCTGTCCATCACCAACTCCTGGAGTTCGCCCAGACTCACGTCCATCGAGTCAGTGATGCCATCCAGCTATCTCATCCTCTGTCGTCCCCTTCTCCTCCTGCCCCCAATCCCTCCCAGCATCAGAGTCTTTTCAAATGAGTCAACTCTTCGCATAAGGTGGCCAAAGTACTGGAGTTTCAGCTTTAGCATCATTCCTTTCAAAGAAATCCCAGGGCTGATCTCCTTTAGAATGGACTGGTTGGATCTCCTTGCAGTCCAAGGGACTCTCAAGAGTCTTCTCCAACACCATAGTTCAAAAGCATCAATTCTTCGGCACTCAGCCTTCTTCACAGTCCAACTCTCACATCCATACATGAGCACAGGAAAAACCATAGCCTTGACTAGACGGACCTTTGTTGGCAAAGGAATGTCTCTGTTTTTGAATATGCTATCTAGGTTGGTCATAACTTTCCTTCCAAGGAGTAAGTGTCTTTTAATTTCATGGCTGCAGTCACCATCTGCAGTGATTTTGGAGCCCCCAAACATAAAGTCTGACACTGTTTCCACTGTTTCCCCATCTATTTCCCATGAAGTGATGGGACCAGATGCCATGATCTTCGTTTTCCCGAATAATGAGCTTTAAGCCAACTTTTTCACTCTCCTCTTTCACTTTCATCAAGAGGCTTTTGAGTTCCTCTTCACTTTCTGCCATAAGAGTGGTGTCATCTGCATATCTGAGGTTATTGATATTTCTCCCGGCAATCTTGATTCCAGCTTGTGTTTCCTCCAGTCCAGCATTTCTCATGATATACTCTGCATATAAGTTAAATAAACAGGGTGACAATATACAGCCTTGACGTACTCCTCTTCCTATTTGGAACCAGTCTGTTGTTCCATGTCCAGTTCTAACTGTTGCTTCCTGACCTGCATACAAATTCCTCAAGAGACAGGTCAGGTGGTCTGGTATTCCCATCTCTTTCAGAATTTCCCACAGTTTATTGTGATCCACACAGTCAAAGGCTTTGGCATAGTCAATAAAGAAGAAATAGATGTTTTTCTGGAACTCTCTTGCTTTTTCCATGATCCAGCGGATGTTGGCAATTTGATCTCTGGTTCCTCTGCCTTTTCTAAAACCAGCTTGAACATCAGGAAGTTCACAGTTCACATATTGCTAAAGCCTGGCTTGGAGAATTATGAGCATTACTTTACTAGCTTGTGAGATGAGTGCAATTGTGCGGTACTTTGAACATTCTATGGCATTGCCTTTCTTTGGGATCGGAATGAAAACTGACCTTTTCAGTAAAAAAAAAAAAAAATGCGTTTATATATATATATATATATATATATATATATACACACACACACACACACACATATTTATGTTTATATACGTATACATATCTCATGAAGAGATATATTTATGTTTATATACATATACATATCTCATGAAGAGATATGGTGGTCCTTGGAGGGATATTGACTGGAAATGGACACAAGGGAGCCTACTGAGATGCTGATAACATCCTATATCCTGATCTGAGTAGTGAATGCATCCTGGGTGTTAAGTTCAGTTCAGTCACTCATGTCCAACTCTTTGCGACCCCATGGATTGGAGCACACCAGGCTTCCCTGTCCTTCACTATCTCCCGAAGTTCGCTCAAACTCATGTCCTTTGAGTCGGTGATGCCATCCAATCGTCTCATACTCTGTTACTCCCTCTCCTCCTACCCTTAATCTTTCCCAACATCAAGGTCTTTTCCAATGAGTCGGGTCTTCACATCAGGTGGCCAAAAGTATTGGAGCTTCAGCATAAGCCCTTCCAAAGAATATTCAGGATTGATTTCCTTTAGGACTGAGTGGTTTGATCTCCTTGCTTTTTTTTAATTTAAATTTATTTTAATTGGAGGCTAATTACTTTACAATATTATATTGGTTTTGCCATACATCAACATGAATCCGCCACAGGTGTACATGTGCTCCCCATCCTGAAACCCCCTCCCACCTCCTTCCCTGTACCATCCCTCTGGGTCAGCCCAGTGCACCAGCCCCAAACATCCTGTATCCTGCATCAAACCTGGACTGGTGATTTGTTTCTTACACAATATTATACATGTTTCAATGCCATTCTCCAAAATCACTGGAAATGACACTGTGTTCTATGGAAATTGATGCACTGAATGTGGAAAATGTGGAAAGCTTCCTATTTATAATAGTTAAAGTGTTGGCAAATAAGAGCTATGAGAAAAAGCAAAAGGGATCTAGAGTATTTAACTGTAAGCAGGGAATGTTGCTGAATAGCAGAACAGTTTCTATAAGGACACATTAGCTTATAACATAAATTAAGCTGATCACTTGTTCACTATTCTTCCTGTGGGTAAGCATCAACTGCATTTAAATGACCAGAGGAAGGACAAGGCACTGGTCTGTTATGCTTTATGTGGAAGAGAGAGTTATTAACATTTAGGGTCCAAAGGTAATTCTAATACTAATAATACTTTTTTTGTAGTATCTTAACACACAGGTGGTTCAGGTAGATCTATTTGAAAGTACTAATGAATTCACCTTTTATGTGTTTTTATGACTCAGGAAAGATGAGGTGATCTCAGACAAGGTGATCTTTAGTGTTTTTGGACAATAACTTAATTGCCTCTAATCATGAAATGCTTTAGTTGTTAAACCAAAAAACAAAATTACAACACAAACGGCTTTCAATACTTCATCAGAATCAAAATCAGTCTATAGGGCACAGACTACCTAGAAACTCCGCTGGAAAGTTTATCTAAACATTATCTTAAACCTTGGCTTCATGGAACTTGGAAAGGGGACTTGATCACTTCTGAATGCACAGTTGTAAATATCCCTTTGCATAAGCACATTAATGATCAAATATTAGGCTACCCTTTTGTGACATTTTCTGAGCTTTAATTTTTATTTAATTGAAAGTATGTTAGAACTGCTGTAACATTTAGAAGCATGGCTCTGGGAAGGCCACGTGCTCCTGTCTCCTTAAGTACATATTTATCCAGCAGGCTAACATTTTGAGACAGCTATGGCAGCTGTTAACAAGACTTTATAGGTTTAATGTTGACACATTAAAATTTTAATTTATGCTTTATCAACTGCTGACGTAGGTGATAATTAGCAAAATATAAAACAAATCATTTGTGTTTTTCAATTAAAACATGTTCCACAGCATACAATTTAACCAGACATTTTCTGTTCCTGATACTGTATTATCTTCCATTCATATAGTTAAGGATATAATTTCCAACACTTCACACATAACTGGCCATGATATTTTAAAAACTATACACATCAGCAACACTGTAATTAAACTTACATTTATTTAGTTGATCAATGTTTGGGGGAAAGTTTTAAAGTAGTGTAGTCCTTTAACAAATGTATGAGGCAGATATCACTATTCCCATTTGACAGAGGAGAAAACAATGATTATAAAAATCACTAGCTTATCTATAAAATTCAGGATTTGAACCCAGATTCTCCACCTCCAAGTTCTGTGCTTTCTCATTGTACACAATCAAGTATCTTTTAGAATGTGTCTAAGTCTGCTTGTCTACTGTAACAAAAATACCATAGACTAGGTGACTTATGAACAATAAAGATTCATTTCTCACAGTTCTGGATCCTGGGAAGTCCAATATTAAGTTGAGGGCAGATTTGGTGTCAGGAGAAGGTCCACTTTCAGACTTACAGGTGGCCACTTTCTCACTGTAACCTCACATGGCAGAAGGGGCAAGGAAGCTCTCTGAGGCTTCTTTCATAAAGGTACTAATCCCATTCAAGAAGACTCCACTGTTGTGACATAATTGTCTCCGAGAGATCCTCCTTCTTTACATACCGTCGCACTAGGAATTAGATTTCAACACATGAATTTGGGGGAACATAAATATTCATTCTAGAGCAGAGGGCATGTGTGGATGCACATGTGTGTGTGTGTGTGTGTTTCCTTGGACTCTAGTGAACGTGAACATGTCTTTAGATCATATGCACAAACATCTTGAGTAATGAAAATATAACACTGCTAGATAGGTATCTGCCTCTGCATTTTAATAGTTTAAGAAGATTATAGCTCAGTATATTTAAAGACTCAATGTGTTCTGTATGATTATCTTGTGGCTTCTGTTGTTGCTCAGCTTAATTTCTGAAAATAATGTTTCTGACAAATACTGATCACATTTGCATTACTCTCTCCAGATACAACACTCTGTCTCTAGTCTACATTTGGTGTCTTTGAATCATGTGTCTTGTAAAAAAAAAAAAATTGAGCAGAGAGAAAGCCTAACAGATTAATCTGAGAATGAAGCTAATTGAAAATATAAAAACAGGAACTTCTAGCATTTAGGAATTTCTAACTGCTACAACAAGTCGAGAGGTTCGGCTCACTAAAAACGCTTTAGTTAGTACAAGTGGTTACCTCCCAAACATCCACTCATGCCCAGTATGATTTTCTCTTTCATCTATTAGTAATATTTTAAATATTTGTTTTTTCTTTGTGTCTATATTAAACCATCTTATATACTATAATTCTAATATAATATATAGGCATATTCTTTTTTTTTGCCATTCTATCCATTATAATACATATACTTTATAATTTTTATCCTGTTTTGTATTTTGTTCCAACTGCAGAATCTAGGATAGTACCAGGCACACAATAAAGATTCAACAACTATTTTCTGGCTTGATTCATTGTGTGAAAGGAGGCTGGAAAATTATTCTCCCATTGAGAAGCATTATATACCATAAGACTTTTAAACTGCATTATTCTGAATCTTGAATATTGCTGATGAGGTGTCCATAGCACCATCACCAATTCTCATTTCATAAATTCAAACCACAGGTCAGAATTGCTTTTCTTTAATCAACTCTCATCCTCAAATATGTTGAAGAAACTGTCAAAGGCAGTTCAAAAGGAGGGGGAAAATAGCCTGGTGAGGTTGTGAATAAAATTTTCTCATTCATGTGATCTCTTTTATTAAAAAGGTCTCCAAAGCTTAGACCCATGAGCCAGGCTTAATTAAAGTTATTTGCTTTTAGCTTAGAATATGAATCGCCCCTTCTCATTTTGAGATGGAATCTACCACTGACAGCAGGAATGGAAATCTGGGGCTCTATCTTCCCTAGAATTTGTCCCTTTGTCTTCAAATGAATCACTTTAATTAAAATAACTTAGTGACCTTTCTCTCTCTCTCTCTCTTTTTCCCCCAAGTCTCAGATTTGCCCTTGGCTATTTAAAAATACTGCACTGAGAAACTATTTTTATTTCCTCTAGAAATATGTTTTTGTAAACATCTCTTCCTCTTATTATGACTGGATATTTTGCTGATGTCTTTGATTGATAAATATTAACGCCACAAACAAATAGACTTCAAAGCCAAGGGAATAGCAGTGCTCTTCACCATTTGTTTCTTTTGGACCTTATACAACACTTGAGACTTAGTGGGACTCAAACACAAACTTTGTGAATGAAAGAAGCAGTGAATTATATGATCAGTTATTTGCAACGCTGATGACGATTTGAAATCATTACAATGAACAGAGATGATTAGATTCCATGAGGACTTATTATGCATTATGCACTCTATCAAAAATATTTATTCAACCATATAATATGCCAGTGTATTTAGTGTGCAACAGAGCAGTGAACAAACTCAGTATCTCTTTTCAGCAATCATATATTCTCACGGAAGAAATATACATTAATCAGAAAATCACATATATTATGAAATATTTATACCTATGTTAAGCTGTATGAAAGAAATAAAAAATAGTTTTATAATGAGAACCCAACTTCAATAATGAGTAGTGGAGGGTAGAGGAGAAAGCCTCCCTGGGTAAGAATCATTTAATCTGAAGAAGAAGAAAGCTGTGTCACAATAAACAGGAAGGAGGAAAATATTCCAGGCAGAAGAAATAACAGTTGTGAAATGCCTGGGAGATGGCCCAGTGGAAGAATGATGGGCAGCAAGAAGAGAAGCAGGAAATGGGAATGCAGATAATCTAAACCAGATATTGTGGATTAATGAGGTCATGTGAAAAGTTCTGGATTTTGTTCTAAAACCAATGGTACTGACTTATTTTTAAAATGACTCCATTTTTCTGTATGCAATATGACACTGAAAGGAGGCAAGAATGACAGTGAGGCTACTGGAGACAAGATTACTGCCACAGTCCAGATGACAGCAACTTGTGCTTTGGGTGGGGGATCTAAAGTGCCTACAAAGACTTGGCTCATATATGAACATTTTAGTAAAGATGACAGCTATGCGGAAATCAAATTTGGAGTGAGGACTAAATGCTCTGCTTTGAATATATTAAGCTTGGCATTACTGTATGAAATCCAAGGGCAGATGTCAACTAGACATTTTTATATTTACATACTCACACAAATATAATCACACATGGGGTCTGCAGCTGACATGAAGGACCCATACTGGAGATGAAATTTTGAAATTGAACACTTTACAAGTAATATTTATAGAAAAGAAGACTGATATCTTGCAGCAGAAGGATGGAAGGAAATCCATGCCTGAGTAACATCACAGAAAGCAAAGGCAGCAAGTTTTAATAAAAAGTAACTCAACTGAATTGGAGAAGGCGATGGCACCCCACTCCAGTACTCTTGCCTGGAAACGCCCATGGACAGAGGAACCTGCTAGGCTGCAGTCCATGGGGTTGCTAAGAGTCGGACACGACTGAACGACTTCCCTTTCACTTTCCACTTTCATGCATTGGAGAAGGAAATGGCAACCCACTCCAGTGTTCTTGCCTGGAGAATCCCAGGGACGGGGGAGCCTGGTGGGCTGCCGTCTATGGGGTCGCACAGAGTTGTACATGACTGAAGCGACTTAGCAACTCAACTGAATATGAAATGATGCTTGAGACTAGAGAGGTGAATGGGCGCCACTGATATTATCTTCATTTTATAAATAAATGATACAGGATTTAGGAAAAGTAAACAACAGGTCAAAAATTACAGTGACATGGTCAAGATATCAGGTCAGGTTTTGTTTTTCCTACAAATTCTCATCTCACTGAATTATGATATCATGATAATTTGTATGCTAATATAAAGTAATTAGGGCTTCCCTGGTTCCTCAGTGGTAAAAAATCTGCCTGCAAATGCAGGAGACGTGGGTTTGATCTCTGGTTCAGGAACCTTCTCCCCTGGAGAAGGAAATGGCTACCCACTCCAATATTCTTGCCTGGAAAATTCTAGGGGAGCCTGGAGGGCTATGGCCCATGAGGCCAGACACGACTTAGTAATTAAGCAACAACAACATAAAGTAATTGAACTTATTTACTTATTTAAACAGAATAGTCAGAGCCTGGCACTGATAAGGCAAGTACACAGACACAGGCACATTCTTATTAGAAGGTGGCATTAGGGTCTTACCCGCCCTAAACTGGTCAACTTCTCTTGAGTGATCCAAAATTCTTATGCAAGTTCTAAAAACTTGACTCTGGAATTTCTTCTGTATTTGTCATTAAGGTACTGTGGGACATGAAAATAGAGTCACAGTGGATAAAAAGATAAAAGGAATCAAGAATCATGACACATTAGGTCTCCACAGAAAAATAAACTTCTGAGTTGGGGCCACATTTGACTGTCCTATATAGAACAGCATCTCTCTCATTATCTTGTCACACTTTACTTCATAAAATACATATATAAAATACATACATCTGTCTACTACCTTCCTTGCTCACCTATAAGGCCAATAATGGTCAGAATTTTATTGTTACTCATTCTTTACTGAAACATCTAGCAGAGAGTCTACACATACTGGTCACTAGATAAATAAGTATAGAATGAATGAGCAAATGGATTATTGCGGTAAACTTCAGAAAACACCAACATATTGTTCATTTGTATGACCGCACATGGTCTGAATGCCAGTTAAACTAGAATAGTTATAATTTGTAATAAATAGGAAAGTCTGTTTATATTAGCCTGGTGCTTGGAAAAAGTAAGGGTAAGATACATGTGAGGGGGGAAAGTGAATGCCACTTTCTATTGAGAGATATCCAAAGGAGATATCCAGTGGATACCAGGAATGAGTATCCCAGAAAAGAAAATCCTGGGTGGCAAGAATAGGTAATATTTGGGAAAAAAAAAAAATCAGTCCTGAGATAGTGCATCTCCTATTTACTGCCCACTTATGAATAATAAATGTTCTCATTTATTGACTGTATAGCAAGTCCCATTTTCACAATCTACTGTTATTCCTTCTCACTAGTGTCTACCTGTCTACTACAAATGAAAAAAATTCAGATATTTGATGTATAATAGGGTACAGTCCCAGGTAGCAGAACATAAAAAGACACTGATCAGTGATCAGTCACATACATATGGGTACATTTAAGATCAAATTTCCAAATGATTGTTTCTTTAACATAGTGAAGACACACTTCATAACTTCTTAGTTTTACAAGTTCACAATGCAATTCATATCTCTGGATTTAGGAACTGAGTTTGAAATGGGCTGCCCAATCTTAGGAAATTCAAAATTTTTAATATAAGAAGTACTTTCACTTTCTGTTCTATGGTTGAAATTCTCTAACAAAATAAAGCATTTTTAGATGCAGCTAAAATTCTTAAGATATCCTCAGGGTTTCACTGAGGAAAGGAAGTTAACCTCAGATTATTTAGTATGGAAAACACTTTACATATATACACCCCCACATATAGGCATACTTCATTTTATCATGCTTTGTTTTCATTCATGTCACAGACACTGTATTTTTTTCAATTGAAGTATAGTTAACTTACAATATTGTGTTAGTTTCATGTGTATAGCAAACGGATTCATTTTTGAGATTCTTTTCTATTACAGGTTATTGCTAGGTATTGAGTATAGATCCCTGTGCTATACGGTAGGTCCTTGTTGTCTACCTATTTCATATGTAATAGTGTGTATATGTTACTCCCAAACCCCTACTTTTTCTCCCCCTGGCACTATTTTACAAATTAAAGGTTTGTGGCAACCTGTGTTAAGCAAGTCTATGGGTGCCTTGTTTCCAACAGCATCTGCTCACATTGTGTCACATTTTGCTAATTCTTCCAATATTCCACACTTTTTCATTATTATTGCTTTTGTTATGATGACCTCTGATCAGTGACCTTTGATACCACTATTATGACTCATTGAAGGCTCAGGTGATGGCTAGAATTTTTTAGCAATAAAGTACTTTTAATTGATATGGACACTATATTTTAGATATAATGCTATTTCCAACTTAGTGGCCTACTGTATAATATAAACATAACTTCTATGTGCACTGGGAAAAAATGTGATTCATTAATATTTTACTGTGGTGTTCACTTTGTCATGATGGTCTAGAACAGATCCTGAAATATCTCCGAGGTATGCCTGTTGGGCTTTCTGGTGGCTCAGTGGTAAAGAATCCACCTCCCAATGTAGGAGACATGGGTTCAATCCCTGGGTTGGGAAGATCCCCTGGAGAAAAAAATGCAACCCAACTCCAGCATACTTGGCTGGGAAATCCCATGGGCAGAGGGCAGTCCAAGGGGTTGCAAGAGAGTTTGACATAACTTAGTGACTAAGCAACAATGCCTGTATATATTTCATGCACTCTTGAATATAGAGTTAATGCCATGAACCATTACCTAAAGTGTCTCTAAGTAAGTTCTATAAAGGTTACTAAAGCTTACAATTGCAAGCTATTATCTTTAACACAATAAAAATATCACTGATATAGATAGATAATTAGACTGATAGGTAGACATTGACATGAACATGGACATACATAGATATAAACAAAGACACAGATTAGACAAAAACATGGGCATAGCTAGACATGGATGTGGATAGAGACAGGTGTGGCCACGTCATGATCACAGACCTACAGATGCAGACATAGACATAGATATGGATAGATATTATGGAATAGTAATTAAACCACCATGAGGCCAGTGACTGGCTTTTACAGTGCCTCTAAACAAGGTTTCTAAGAAGAGCATTGCTGACACTTAGGGCCAGATTTGTGGTGGTAAGCAACCCTATTCATAGCAGGATGTTTACCATCATCCTCGGCCTCTATCCACTAGAAACCAGTTGCCCCTGTTTCCTAAGTATAATGACCAGAAATAACTCCAGATATCACCAAATGTTCCCAGGATGGTAAAACCACCCCAGATTGAGAACCATGTTCTAGAATTGTGTTTCGCGAAAGGGTTTGTTTAAATTAAAGATTCTGGATCCTCTCACAAATAGTTGAATCAGAATCTTTAGGGAGGAGGTTCTGAGAATATGAATTTTCCATAAGCAGGCTTGTTGGTACTAAGGAAATTATAAGTTTAATATGCAGATATGCTGTGAGATAAGCACAAATAAACCTCAATTCTGAAGCAGAGTGAAGATAATGATTTTATGAGGTTAGCACATATTTTTCTGATTTACAAATGCATAGAGTGAAAAATATTTAAAACTAAAAGGCATTTGTATTGGATTTGCAATACATAATTAACATTGCACTCGGTGAGAACTGGACTACTAGCTAAACTTCCAATATTCTATCTGTCATATAACTAATTATTTCTGTGGTTCTGAGCAGGTCTTGGTCCCTAACACAGAGTTAGTGAGCAGTAAATGCTCATTCCTCTTTTTGCTTTGCATTCTTTTTACGCACTCCACTAAAAGATGGAAATAGACCTACCTGGCCTATTTCACAAGAAAGTAAATTAAAGGGAGACTGTGATAATGCTTTGATAAATATAAATGTTACTTAAGTGAATGGACCATTATTATTATTATCCATATGATATTATGAGTTTTTTTTTTTAAGATAACCGTCAAATTCCTGCTTTTCCTCTTTCCTCATGTGTTCCCTTTACACATAATCCAGCTGTGGCATATGGTCAATTCTTGATTATCTGCAAATGGATTAGCTGTCTTGGAGATTATCTACCTGCAATGGGAGCTGACTCATTATCTAGCTGAGCAGCTGTTAACACATCTGTCTTTTCCCACTCACAATGGGATTCCCAGAGAGGCTTTCCCCTTCTACCAACCAACTCATACAACTCTTCTCATTCGTGTCTCCTCTGAAATAACCCAGCCAGATGGAGTCTCTAGCCTTAGGGTTTGTGGAGGAAAAGTAGAAAGGAAATAAGACATCAGGTATGTTTCAAAATTCCCTCTTCTCTTCATGGAGAAGCTGATAAAAATTGACCTCTCTCTTACTAAACAAATAGGTACACATTGCTTGATGAAGCATGATTGCCCCATCACTACACACATTGCTGTCTCCTGATAAAGAGTTCAATGGGTAAATAGACAATGGAAGAAACAGCCATGGGGATTTCAGAAAAACCTTCCAAAAAAAAATATACTTTATATAACCTTATTGTGGTAACTTTAAACATATATACAAATACTCTGACTCTCTTGACATCAAAAGATGTGCCTAAAACCCTTCCCTTTGATTCTAGCTGACCTTAGTAAATAGTCATCTAGATGAATATGGCAGACATGACATTATGTGACTTTCAAGTATAGTTAATAATGCTTCTGCCTGAATTTCTAGAAGACAGACAAATAAGCAAGCCACTGTGGAATTAATCTGACTGCTCTGAGGCCATGGTACTGTGAAGAAGTCCAAACTAGCTCATGATGAGCTATCACATGGAGAATATATGAGAGAGACAGAAATGACACAACTTGCCATCCCCCATCTGCTCCAGTGGCTTCATGTTCCATCTCCAGCTCTCAACTCATGGCACGTAAGTGACCCCCAGATGAAACCACCAGTCTAACCTTTCCCAAATTTCTAAAACTGGGAAAGATGACAGCATCATTGTCATTACCATAAACCATTGAGTTTGGCGTAACTTACATAGCAATAGATTGCTGATACATCCCCTCATACATTAACTTACAGCTTTTCAATATTGTTTGAGTCTGACTCTTCTCTGGCATAAAAAAATGTGTGTCAAGGCCCAGAGGCATATTTATCTCTCAATTATTTAATAAGTATATGTTACCTCAGACACTGTAGGCAAGGATGATTTATGGTTTAGCATATATAGTTCTACACTCCTGGAATATATAGATCATAAGAGAGATACACATGTTAGGTGCAAATGAGTAAATAAATCAGAAAGAAACAAACAGTGACAATTATTAATGCAGAGAAAACAAAATATGTAAAGAGGTCACATACCAGGGATATAGGACTTCCTCTGGGTTGAGGGCAGGGAGGGTGGTAGGTTGGCTTTATTCTCTAACTATTTAGTGTCACATCCTAGTATCTCTGGGGTATATACCATTTCAAAGCTCAACAAGACAAGACATTGAACAAGGCTATACAGAAAACCCATTATGCAAATTGTGAAATCTTCAAGGCTCCATATGCCCTGGAATCTTAAATTCTTAAGTGAAAAGCTTAACCAGTTAGAAAATGAAAATAAACTAACCACATAAACAAGGAAATAAGCCATTTTATTTTTCCTCAGGTCAGATTTGGACCCAAGTCTCTAACACTGTTGCTTTGCTTCAGGATGGTGACGAAAACAGTCATTGACTTACTGGCACTTTTGTACCATCTGTGTTCGTGCTCCTTCTCATTAGTGTCTGGCAGCAAGAATTTATTTTATTTGATAAATAATAAATGTAATAAACCTCTACTATCCTAAACACTGTGAGACAAGGCAAAAAAAAGAAAAGAGAAAAAAAAGCCAAGGTTTGTCCTTCAGAAATTTATATTATGAAACTGCACATTCTATGGCCCAAAAGATCTATTTATGTATTCTGTAGGAGTTTATTAAACATTTACTTAGGGACCTATTACTACATGATAGGTGTTATAAGAGATAGCAAGTCAGTATCAGATATTGTCAATGCTGTCAGACTGAATTTTTTTTATTTAAAGGATTAAGATAACTTATCACATAATTTCATTCCAGTTTGCTTTCCCATCACAAAGTAACCATGTTTCAGGAGAAGTTGAATTTTTACTTATACACAGTTTATCTTCTTAGTTTTTAAATCATTCCTATTAAATTATTATGGATGATTTGCATCCATAAACTTCAGTAACCTTTTTGGGACTTACTAAGATAAATTTTAGGTACTAGTTAATGGCACAGACTCTAGATTGTACAACACATGGTAACTAAACATGTGATCTAGCTTTTCGACCACATATACATTTTAATCTGTCTGTGCTTAAATTTCATCGTCTGTAAAGTGGGACTCCCAACAAATATTTTTTACTGCATGTTTAAGGAGTAAAATGAAGCCATTCAGCACAATCATTGCATATATTAAATATCTGATAAAATATCACCATACAATTATACGGATTTTATTTGCCTCTCAAAACATCTTTTGCAGGTACATAAATATAATTTTATTATCCTCGTTTTATAGAAGATGAAAGCTGAAACATTATAGTATTTTCCTCTGGCCACCCAGTGGTGCTAGCAGTAAAGAACCTGACTGCCAATGTAGGAGCCAAAAGAGATACGGGTTCAATCCCTGGGTCAGAAAGATTCCCTGGCGAAGGAAACGGCAACCCACTCCAGTATTCCTGCCTGGAGAATACCATGGACAGAGGAGCCTGGTGGACTACAGTCCATGGGGTTGCAAAGAGTCAGATATGACTGAAATGAGTTAGCATGCACGCACATAGTAAATTGAATAGTTGGTATTTAACTCCCAGTGTTCTGTTTTAATATCCATATGTAATTTTATAATTCCTGAGATTTATTTATCTGAAGATTTCTAATTTAATTCTATGACTAGAGATAATATAGGAATAATTTATTCTTCTCTTTTCCTCATCCCTCACAACCAGGAAAAAATAAAAGGCCTATCAATTCTAGATGCAAAATTATTCTCATCTATTGACCACTCCTGATCTATGCTACTGGACATCACCTGGACCAAGCCATCATTCCGTCACAATTGGACATTAGCTGAGTCAACTCACTAGTTTTATGTTGGCACCTTTTCTCCACTTCTCTGAGTATAATATATACAAATCCCTCACTGTGACCTAGAGAGGTATATACAATTTACCTGCTCTGTCTATTACTCCTCTTCACCTCTCAATACCCCATCCCCTTTGCCCAAGTCAACAGCCCTGAGACTCACTGGCTTTCTTATGTTAGCTAAATTGGTTTCCCTGCCATTCCCCAGAGTGGTCTTTCCTCCCATCCCAGCATTTCCTATGACTGGATCTTATTTGGAATTTAGGAATAAACTCAATACCATCTCCAGTGTGAAGCTGCTCCTGTCCCTACCCACATAATCCAAATTAATCTCCCTTCACAATCATGTTTCTGTTTCACTTTATAGTACATACCACACTATAAAATTATCTTGTTGGATCACAGATACTGTTTATGTAGTTATTTACTTTTCTCTGTCTTCTCCCCCTAGGATGTAAGCACCAGAAAACTCACTCATCAAGTTCACTGCTCTTGTTTAGTTACTAAGCCATGTCTGACTCTTTTGAGACCCCATGGACTGTAGCCTGCCAGGCTCGTCTGTCCATGGGATTCTCCAGGCAAAAGTACTGGAATGGGTTGCCATTTCCTTTTCAGGGGATTTTCCTGATCCAGGGATCAAACCCACGTCTCCTGCTTGACAGGCAAATTCTTTACAACTGAGCCACCTGGGAAGCCCACCTTGTCCATTATTGAATGTCTAAATTGCAGAACAATATGAAACATACACTGTGCCTCCAATCAATACTTGCTAAAATAATGAATTAACTTTACTCCCTGAAGGTTTTTGAGTCTATGAGTCCACTTAAGAATACACACGTCGTGCAAAGTTGGTACTTCCCAGGAACAAGATATGCATGTGAGTGACTCTCACAAGAGAGTAGGTCCACAGAGAAAAAAAAGTTACTAGTATACCAGTATTAGTAAATATCATTGCTAACAATGAAAATAGTAATAATCACAGCACACTGAATGTTTACCGATCACCCAGTATAGTTTAAGGGAAATTTACATATGTCCTATCACTGAATCCTTATAACAAAGCTTGAAGCAGCTGTCACTATGCCTATTCTACAGATGGAAAAATAGCTTCGAAAAGCTGTGTCCTGAAGCTAATCTACCAACAAGTGATAAAGGCAATATTTGAACCCAGGTTTATCTGGCTCCAAAGACGCATTCTTTATAGAATCTCTTCTGTGGAGCAACCTGCTGTCTTCTCGTGCCTGCTCAGTTGCTAGGTAGTGTCTGACTCTTTGAGACCCTATAGACTGCAGCCCACCAGTCTCCTCTGTCCATGGGATCCTCCAGGCAAGAATAATGGACTAGTTTACCATTTCCTTCTCCAGGGAATATTCCACACCCAGGGATCAGACTCGTGTCTCCTGCATTGGCAGGCGGATTCTTTACCACTCAGCCACCAGGGAAGCCCCAGTGTCTCATTCCCAGTTGTTTTCTCAATGCCTGCTTATTATTTTCAGTGACAGATAATCTTGCTAATTCCATGAGAAGGATAAAAGTACTACTGCACTATCCATCAACTATACATGTGCTTTTGAAAACTGGTAGAAATTGTTCTCACTGGATCAAAAAGACCACCAAAGTCCTTATCATACTTAAAGTTTTAAAGTTCAGTATAGTTACAGAATCTCAGGGAATACAAAGACAGACTGAAAACACTGGTCATTCAACACACAGACATTCTGATGGGAAAAGAGGGGGCAGAGCATGGAGTCTGGTGAGGGGCTTGTGCCAGCATTTCCCTCTGCAGGATGAATGAAAGAGGACTTAGGAGGTTGACACCCATAATTGGGGTCAGAACACTGAATTTATTACTATTTTCCATTCACTGAAAGGCCCTCTCCTATGGTTTTATTTCATTTCCAGATTCTTGTATTTTAAACATTGAGTGAAATGCAAATGTGACATTTAAACTTTCAGAGGGACATTGAAAATGAACAGCTATGAGTAGAGTGTATTTGGTATGGATTGGTGGAGTGGAGAGGAGAGAAAAGGTTATTACATCCAAAGGAAATTTAACTAAAGAAGAGGAAGGAAAAAAAAACAAAAAACAGACTAAGTTACTCATATAAATGAGAAAACAGAATGACTATAGAAGGGCATTGAATATAAATCTGTTCCTCCCTTAAGTCGTTTGAAAGAAATTATATGTTGGGAAGGTCTAAGAATTTTATCTTAGCCAGAAAAATATAGATGGACTTTTTTCCTGGGTTGATTCATGAAATGTAGAGGGCTTATGGGGAGAAATCTCCATTTGATTCTTACAAATAATATTTTAATTCTCTGCTGCTAACTCAAGAAGACTTTAACAATACTACATGTTGAGATAGGGGAGAAAGTTTGACTATTTTAAGTAGAAAATATATACATATATTTATATGTATAGAAAATATATGTACATATAAATAAACTCGCTGAAGTGTTAGAAGAGACTTGCATAACCCAAAATATTATGTAAATAGTTACATAATATAGTCGGGACACAGGATATATGGCAACAAAGTAGTAACAACAATTAAAACCTCCTGCAAAGGGGTGAGACCCAGAAAAGTCCGGTGATTTATCCAACAATCACTGCAAAAATGTTTCACAATGAATAGGGTTGGGTGAATGGGAAGTCAGGACTATCCAGTTTGGTGGGGCATTTCTACAGATGGAAGTACGACCAATAGTAAGCACTGCATGCTAGTTTATACTTAACTGAGGAGATGAAAATCTATTTAGAAAGATGCTTCTCAGACTTTCCCTCTCAGAATTCCTTGTGCACACCCATATTTGACCATTATCTGTCTATGAGCTCTCATGGTCTGCTAAAATTCTAGCAGAGGCTCTCTTGTTCATTCTCCCTCTTCCTCTGTCTTCCTCTCTCTCCATCTTCCCCCACTTAATTAAAGAGAAGAGTATGCTGGATGGATAGATTAAGATCAGAGTTACCGGGGACGGTAGGAAGAAGCTGCTACGCTGAGACAAAGAATATAGTTTTTCAAGAAGTAAACTTCCTTTTGAGAATCTCAGCCTTTTTGTTCTTGGTCTCTAAGCAGTTCTGAGTCATAAGGACTCATTACAAAGACAAAATTGAGAAAATTATTGGAGATCTGAAGTTCAAATGTAACAGATACATTGCAACAATCTCCCTTGGCTTGGCTGGCATTCTGCTTTCCCCACAAAAGAAAGTACAGGAACAGCAGAATCAGGAAAGTACCAGCCCTGTTCTTCTTTAAACAGCCTCTCAGAAGATGCTGCCAGGGATGTTCCACAAACATCTGGAAGTAATGTGGCATAGTTGCAACAAGAACCACATGTCTTTGCATAAATATCACTGTATCATAGGTTGCTTGGGGGTCATGTCCTCATCACACTCATCACAGTCTCATGAGAAAATGGAAACTTAGGTCACAGAATATGTGACACTGTTACTTAGAATGCTTGTGGGTGCTGAAAATGGCCCAGCCCAGCTTTAAAGTCATTAATACTGTCTTTCAAACTATTAGCTACTCCTCAAAAATATGCTTTCTGTATCTCTTCCAGGAAAGACATATATAAGAACATTATATCATTTTCCCTCAACTAACATCCAGAAGAAGTTGACATCTTTTTAATGGAGTCAAATAAGAGGTAATTAGTGTCCTTGCCAAACATCATCCTTTAAAACAGTGAGTCATGTTACCCTAAGCATTAAGGTATATCCATACATCAGACTCAGGCCCCAGAATTCTATAGGGAACTGTGTAGCAACACATGACTGTATAGCAACACCTAGCACATGACCTAATGCATGACCACCTCAACGATTTTATTTCTCAGATCAGAGACCTGGCTTTACTCATTTGCTATGTAACCTCAGATGAGTCACTCTCAGTTTCTTTTCTTGTAAAATAAGATGAATAATCACTCATTATGCTTCATAGGATGGCTGTGAGGATGAGAAATAAATGTGAATTGTAAGTATATATTAGCATAAAATTGTATTTTTATTCTTACAGGCCAAATTATTAAGTATTTGGAAGCTGCACTGGCTGTACTGTGGGCCTTTCCGTGTTGAAGCAGTACTATGATTCATAGTGGAATTCCATTTTTGCTTTTGCCTAATTTTAGGTTTCCATTGGGCCCTTCTCTTTCTATTTATCCTCTGACTCTCTAACTAAGCCACTCTACCTTCCAACCCTGAATGTCAGAAAAATAAATTATGATCACCAATTCCAATACTAAGCAAATACCAGATGAGCCATCCACTTTTGCTCCTTTAGTATACTTTCTCTCATCTTCTGGGCTCAAAATTATTGTCTCCATACTATGTTCTATCTACCTCTGATCGCTTCAAGTCAACAATGTAATAGATTTCCCCCAGTCTCTTGATGATTTTTCTAGTCTCTCTTCCCTGACTTTTAATGCCCTGGTTCACTGTGGTGATAAGTTTTGTATTTCAGTGCTATACTCTGCCAAAGTCCATCAGGGAAAGAAATATGGAAGACCACGTGTCCCATTTCATGTCCCTATTCTAGGTTTATTCATTCAGGGTTCCTCACATACTAGTTAAGCAGGCAGAGGAAAGTTAATTAATCACTTGGAGTCTCATTATTCTCATGTCTAAAATGTGAACAATAGTACCTATAATACAGTCATAGTCTAAAGTGGATAAAGAATGCATGTAAATGCACAGGAGTTAGGATAGCATCTGACAGTGCAAAGAGGCAACACATGCAAAAGGGCTAATGCCTCCTGATACTAGAGTGCTTAAGCTCAATCATCTTAGATCTGTGTAGACAATGTTAATGAGCTCTACCTCTGAGATAATTGCTAGACTGGTGATAGAATGGTCAATGTCCAGATGTTTCCTTCCATGTAGAGGAAACTCCAGTAATTTCACATTTCTGATCCCTTTCCACTTCTCACTGACTGACACATTTGGAAGGAGAATCTGGGCACAAATAACCCAGTCACCTTTGCCACACACCTCCTGAAAGTTAGTTCAGTTTTTATCACATGGAGCATATTATTTCATTGTCTCTGCCACCCTAAAATGTCTATACGCAGGACCTCAACCTGACGGAGTGTGGAGTTTTACACTGTGTCTTGTGACTAAGTGGTTAAGTCTGACTACTTTTGAGTCTCAGTATTAATAAGCTTCATTTCTGACAATGTAAAATATAACCTTTACAATATAAAATTTATATTTTGGTTCTGTTATGGTTACCATAACAAAATACCACCCTGGGTGGCTTAAATGACAAAAACTTATTTTCTCATAGTTCTAGAGACTAGAAATCCGAGATCAAGGTGTCAAGAGGTTTGATTTCTCCTGTGGCCTCTCTCCTGGCTTTCAGATGGCAACTTTCTCTTTGTGAACTCACATGGCCCTTTCTTTCTAGGAACATACCTCTGGTATTTTGTATTCTTCTTAAAAGGACACCAGTCAACCAACACAACATTGTAAAGCAATTATTGTGCAATCAAAAATAAAAAAAAGGACACCAGTCATATTGGGGTAGGGATCTACCATATGACCTCATTTAACCTTAAATATTAGCTCCTTAAACATCCTTCTCCAAATACAGTCACATTCTAATATAACAAAGGTTAGAGCTATAATATATGAATTCTGTAGGACACAACTCAATCCATAACAAATTCAGTTCAGTTCAGTTCAGTCACCTAGTCGTGTTCGACCCTTTGTGACCCCATGAACTGCAGCATGCCAGGCCTCCCTATCCATCACCAACTCCCGGGGTCCACCCAAACCCATGTCCATCGAGTCAGTGATGCCATTCAATCATCTCATGATCCGTTGTCCCCTTCTTCTTCCCTCAATATTTCCCAGCATCAGGGTCTTTTCAAATGGGTCAGCTCTTCACATCAGGTGGCCAAAAGTATTGGAGTTTCAGCTTCAACATCAGTCCTTCCAATGAACACCCAGGATAGATCTCCTTTAGGATGGACTTGTTGGATCTCCTTGCAGTCCAAGGGACTCTCAAGAGTCTTCTCCAACACCACAGTTCAAAAGCATCAATTCTTCAGCATTCAGCCTTCTTCACAGTCCAACTCTCACATCCATACACTACCACTGGAAAAACCATAGCTGTGATCAGACTGACCTTTGTTGGCAAAGTAATGTCTCTGCTTTTCAATATGCTATCTAGGTTGGTCATAACTTTCCTTCCAAGGAATAAGCGTCATTTAATTTCATGGCTGCAGTCACCATCTGCAGTGATTTTGGAGCCCCCAAAAATAAAGTCAGCCACTGTTTCCACTGTTTCCCCATCTATTTCCCATGAAGTGATGGGAACAGATGCCATGAACTTAGTTTTCTGAATATTGAGCTTTAAGCCAACTTTTTCACTCTCCTCTTTCACTTTCATCAAGAGGCTCTTTAGTTCTTCTTCACTTTCTGCCATAAGGGTGGTGACATCTGCATTTCTGAGGTTATTGATATTTCTCCTGGAAATCTTGATTCCAGCTTGTGCTTCTTCCAGCCCAGCATTTCTCATGATGTACTCTGCATATAAGTTAAATAAGCAGGGTGACAATATACAGCCTTGACGTCCTCCTTTTCCTATTTGGAACCAGTCTGTTGTTCCATGTCCAGTTATAACCGTTGCTTCCTGAGCTGCATACAGGTTTCTCAAGAGGCAGGTCAGGTGGTCTGGTATTCCCATCTATTTCAGAATTTTCCACAGTTCGTTGTGATCCACACAGTCAAAGGCTTTGGCATGGTCAATAATGCAGAAATACATGTTTTTCTGGAACTCTCTTGCTTTTTCGATGGTCCAACGGATGTTGGCAATTTGATCTCTGGTTCCTCTGCCTTTTCTAAAATCAGCTTGCACATCTGGAAGTTCACAGTTCACATATTGCTGAAGCCTGGCTTGGAGAATTTTGAGCATTACTTTACTAGCATGTGAGATGAGTGCAATTGTGCGGTAGTTTGAGCTTTCTTTAGCATTGCCTTTCTTTGGGACTGGAATGAAAACTGACCTTTTCCAGTCCTGTGGCCACTGCTGAGTTTTCCAAATTTGCTGGCATATTGAGTGTAGCCTTTTCACAGCATTATCTTTCAGGACTTGAAATAGCTCAACTGGAATTCCATCACCTCCACTAGCTTTGTTCATAGTGACGCTTTCTAAGGCCCACTTGACTTCACATTCCAGGATGTCTGGCTCTAGGTGAGTGATCACACCATCATGATTATCTGGGTCATGAAGATCTTTTTTTTACAGTTCTTCTGTGTATTCTTGCCACCTCTTTTTAATATCTTCTGCTTCTGTTAGGTCCATACCATTTCTGTCCTTTATTGAGCCCATCTTTGCATGAAATGTTCCCTTGGTATCTCTAATATTCTTGAAGAGATCTCTAGTGTTTCCCATTCTATTGTTTACCTCTATTTCTTTGCCTTGATTGCTGAGGAAGGCTTTCTTATCTCTCCTTGCTATTCTTGGAATACCAAATTACCACTGGCCTTTTCCAAGTTGTTTCCAAATCTTATGTTCAGAAGGAGAGCACAAGTAAGTCATTTTGGAGTCCTCACTAGCCTTAAAGCAGTACTTTCCAATCTTATTTATATATTCCTGTAAGGACCGTTCCATGGCCCTGTGGAAGTCCATAAGATTGTCTAACATCTGAGACGTTTGGCACTAAGAACGAAACTTGCCCTCCTCTGGGTGGTCATGTACACAGTAGTGATGTTTTAAAAAGCAGGAATACGTGTACACCCGTGGCGGATTCATGTTGATGTATGGCAAAACCAATACAATATTGTAAAGTAATTAGCCTCCAATTAAATGAATTTATATTCAAATAAATAAATATGTTTAAAAAATAAATAAAAGGCAGGAATAGAGAGCACTCACCAAGTAGACAGTAAGACTCATTCTAGAGGTCCTCAGCCTCCCTGAAGACAGTGCTATGAAACTGGAGCTCAGAGTGGGATTATCCACATTTGTGGAGCATAAAAGGGGTTTCTTCTAATAGGTACAACCTTAAAATAAATAAGTAAAGCCATGTTTCTATCTCTGTGTCCATAATATATTATCATATTTTTAAGGATATATTTGAGGTTGATTATCTGACTTAAAAGAAGAATACATGGCATATATAAAAACTCACTTTATCAGGTCTAGGTGAACAAGACACTTCAAAGTAGTGTGTAACTATCTTCCAGAATAGCTGGAACTAAGGCATGAGATACTCACGTGACTCTCCACTAGGAGAGAGAGCACATATGAGTTAGAATACCATGAACAGAGAAAATCAAAAGGATTTTCAATTATGAGCCTCAAATCAAAAGACAGGAATTCCAAACTGTTGCTACTGACATGCTATTGGGTTACTTCTCACATGGACAACATTTAGGCTCTCCTGGTTAAATGCTACACAGATATGTTTATTCAGTAAAAGCTAATTACAGTTCTGGTAATAACAGAAAAGTACAACAACAACAAACAAAAGATTGGTAACATCACACTGAGAGGAGGATTTCTATGCCAGACATGGGCTAAGCATAATCTCACTTAATACAACAACACTAGGCAATAGATGGTATCATCTTACTCTCCTCCAGAGAAATTCCCATGTGGTTTCACAAGGTAAGTAACTTATTCAACATAAAATCTATATCTACTTGATTACAGAGTCAGAGTATTTCACCACTAACCATTCTGGGTGCCACCTGCTCCTAACTCCTGGAAAGAGATAAATAAAACTTATCTTTCCAATGATAATACCACTCTTTCCTCTTATGTTTTGTCTTTAATACTCCAAGAGGGCTCTCTCTCTGAAACTTGCCTTTTATGTATATCCTCATATTATAAAAGGAGAAATATGCCATTTGGAGAGGAATTGTGACCAGAGACAGAGCTGCAACACTGTTAATTCCATCATCTAAAAAATTATTGTGCCCTTAGAACACCCATCCCTCTGAAGCAGATATCATAGGCAATAATTCCTACTTTACAAATGAGGACACCAAGAATTAGAGACTTCAATGACTTATCCAAGGTCATATATCCAGGTAGAAGCATCAAAGAGAAGAGATAATGTCTGACTTTACATTTGCTGCCAGATTCACTACTTTACACTTTTCCTAACAAAGGAGATAGTCTTTTCCTCTCTTCCACCCACTGTATTTCCCCTCCTGACCCTGACTTAATCTCCCTACTTATTCACCACCATTGTGGTTTTAAAGTTTATAAGTCATTTGAAGGAGATAAGCTTCTCCAACATTCAGACACTCTTATGCTAAACAACTCTGCTGTACATAAGGCACAGAAAGGATTTACATCTTTGACTCTCTTCCAGCAGATATTACTTATCTTGAACTGCCAGCAGTGTCTAGTCTATGTGATGTGCATGACAGTGAAGAATAGCTTTTTGCCCAGCTTCCATGGGTAAAAGAAATCAGTAGTCCTTGTTTGATGGAATGAATATTCAGAGAAATCTTGGCAAGGAATTTGAGGCGGTGAGCCCTAAGCTTAGGAGCCAAGAAAATCACCCCTGACTGATTCACTGAACCTCTGCAAAGATTTTGCAGAGATTTGTCAAAGAAACAAAAAACAACAATAACAACAGAAAAACATGAGAGATGGATTATTTGGCCTTCCTTAAGACCCCTGTATGACAAATCTTTCCCAGTAAAATTGTCCTGAGTTACACATCTTGTGAGAAAATTTTGTTTATAACTTGGTTCTTTAGAACTTTGAACCAATTGTATATTATAAATAAAACTTTAATGAGTCTTAATTACAGATGGTTTCCAGATACATATCTTAGCAGAGCCTTGTATGCATCAGACAGTCAAACATGATAAGTCTTATTAATTGCAGTGGTCATTATAGGTATACACATTTATCTTATTTTTGTCTCCACAGCACAGCACATCCAAATGTGAGAGGAGATGCCTACATTTTATAGTGTACCTGTGGTGCAATTAAAAATATACTTTTTAAATTTATCTTTATAGCCTTCAGAACAGAGTTAAAATATTAATTAATGGAAATATTTGCAAATAAATTCAGAAGGAATAGCTAGACATTCTCAAATTTACTAATTAAAGTTACTAAATGCGAAACAGATCTGGCTGATTTAGCAGAACTGGTTGAATTGAGGTCAAAATATGCTTTTATTCACAATTTTGATAATATGCTTAAAGAAGGTCTTCTCATTTTACTGCAATATTTGACTGTAAACAATAGGAAATGTTTTAAAATTGTACAAAAGGGTCAATTATACTGATGCCAGTTTAATATCATTGGATCATGTGCAAAAGAGATTATTTTGTACTTTTCATTTTAATAGAATGACTGACCTCTGAATTCAGTTTTACTTAAGATTAGAATTTCTTCTGAATGAGATAAAAAAGGAACTGAACTCAAGAATTCATTCCTGGTAATGAACATTAGTTCAAAATCCTACTTTGATATATATGAAAATGTGTTAAAAAATAAAACACATTTGATAGGCACAAACATATTTTTTCAACATAAGCATAAGTATAGTGTCAAGTACTAACATAATATAAACTATTTTGAGGGTTTTAGTCATAGCACATATGTACTTTTTTTCTTTCCTTCTACTTCAACATCAAATACTACAAGTATAAGATCCACTTTAGAATATATCAAGGGAATATGGGTATATTCTTGAATGTAAATGTATTACCTATATATTTTCCATTCCAAATGCACATAGGAGGCTCCTTCATGGTTTATCCTTAGGTCAGCTCATGGATGCAACAGTTCCAGACTAATCCCACACCATTTGAGGAACGGGGAGTTTCAGTGAGAAAGCAAATATTTTCAAGAAGTAATAATGAGCATTGTTCTGTATTAGGGATGTCTCCATCAAATCAAAAAGCAGTGCAAAACTAACTGAGTTCAATCCTAAACAACTTAAAGGGCTGAGGGCAAAGCAGTCCCTCAGAATAAAATATGGGTTATATTGATGCAAGAAGAGGAAACTAAATGCAGCTGATCTTTGAACAACACAAGTCTGAACTGCATGAGTCAACTTATATGTGGATTTTTTTCAATTCACTATCTTTCTTCACAATGTGTAACTGGCTGAACGTGCAGATAAGGAGGAAACTCAGATATGCAGGGCTGACTATTTTACTCAGGTTTTCAACTGCAAAGACGGTCAGTGCCCCTAATTCCTGTGTTGCACAAGAGTCAACTCAGGGGGACTGCCTGATAGTCCAGTGGTTAGGACTCAGTGTCTCACTGCTAGGGGCGCTGATTCGATCCCTGGTAAGGGCATTAAGATCACACAAGCTGTGAAAGAGTCAACTCAAATTGTCAAATAGCCGATATTTGCCCACCACAGCTAATATAACTGAATCTCTTGTGGTTTAACCATGGTATTTGCATTTTTAACAGATATCCCAGGTGATATTTACTGGATTAAACTGTAAAAATAATTCTTCATGTAAGGTCAGCACCTCTATAAGAACTCTGAAATTAAGATTAGTATGTGAGTAAAGAAGATTGGGCTCTCCAACGTGGATGGACGTCATTTAATCCACTGAGGGCCTGCACAGGTTAAAAATTAGGCAAAGAGGGACTCTCCTGGCAATCCAAGGGTTAAAATTCCACATTCCCAATGTGGAGGCACAGGTTATATCCCTGACTGGGGTACTAAGATCTTGCATGCCTCATGGTGAAGCCCACCCCCCGCCCCCTGCAAGAAAAAGGGCAAAGAAAAGAAAATTTCACTCTCTCTCCCTGAAACAAGGTGGGATATTGGTCTTCCATCATCCAGGGACTAGGAATCTACACTATCTGCTGGTAGCTCCTCAGGTCTTTGGACTCAGACTGGGATTACAACATTGTTTTTCCTGGTGCTCTGGGTTTTAGAGCCTCCATAATCAAAAGATAATAGTAACATAATCTTTATAATAAATATTAAATATTGTTGCTGTTATTTAGTCCCTAAGTCATGTTTGACTCTTTTTCCACTCCATGGACTGTAGTCCACCAGATCCCTCTGTCCATGGGATTTTTCAGGCAAGAATAATGGAGTTGGTTGCCATTTCCTTCTTGAAAGGATCTTCCTGACCCAGGGATCAAACATGTGTCTCCTGAATTTGCAGGGGTATTCTCTACCATTGAGCCACCAGGGAAAGCCATATAAAAATATTATTTATTTATCGTTTTATATAATAAACAGTTTAAATGTAGTATTTTGTTGTTGTTCAGTCATTCAGTCATGTCTGACTGTGATCCCACGGACTGCAGCATGCCAGGCTTCTCTGTCCTTCAGCATCTCCTGGAGCTTGCTCAAACTCATGTCCATTGAATCGGAGATGCCATCCAACCATCTCATCCTCTGTCGTTCCCTTCTCCTCCTGTCTTCAATCTTCCCTAGCATCAAGATCTTTTCTAAGCTCTTTGCATCAGGTGGCCGAAGCATTGAGCTTCAGCTTTAGCATCAGTTCTTTTAAAGAATATTCAGGACTGATTTCCTTTAGGATTGACTGGTTTGATTTTCTTGCAGTCCAAGGGCCTTAAGGGTCTTCTCCAATACCACAACTCAGAAGCATCAGTTCTTTGGCATTCAGCCTTCTTTATAAAGGCCCAACTCTCACATTCATATATGACTACTGGAAAAACCATAGCTTTGACTAGATGGACCTTTGTCCATCATTACCAAATGTCCAGACATTACCAAAGTAATGTCTCTGTTTTTTAATATGCTGCTTAGGCTCGTCATAGATTTTCTTCCAAGAAGAAAGTCTCTTTTAATTTTGTGGCTGCAGTCACCATCTGAGTGATTTTGGAGTCCAAGAAAATAAAGTCTCTCACTGTTTCCACTGTTTCCCCATCTATTTCCCATGAAGTGATGGGACCAGATGCCATGATCTTAGTTTTTTGAATGTTGAGTTTTAAGCCAGCTTTTCCACTCTCCTCTTTCAATTTCATCAAGAGGCTCTTTAGTTCTTCTTCGCTTTCTGCCATAAGGGTGGTGTCATCTGCATATTTGAGGTTATTGATATTTCTCCCCGCAATCTTGATTCCAGCTTGTGCTTCATCCAGTCTGGCATTTCACATGACGTACTCTGCATATAAGTTAAATAAGCAGGGAGATAATACACAGCCTTGATGTACTCCTTTTCCAATTTGGAACCAGTGCATTGTTCCATATCCGGTTCTAACTGTTGCTTCTTGACCTGCATATGTAATATTGTCTATTGTGTGTATATATATGTATATATAATAAATATATGTACTATATATATCATGTGTGTATATATATATATACACACATATATGCGTGTGTGTGTGTGTTTGTAGAGCGAGAGAGAGAAAAGGGATAAAGAAATTGGTTCTCTATTGGTTCTGTTTCTTTGGAAAATCCTGATTAATATATTGCTCCTGTTATAAGAATGCTCTTTAATTATAATTAGCTTTAATTAAATGATATCTACAAAAAGCTTTTATCCTTTCTGATGACCTCTGCAAAATACTAGCTTTAAAATTCTGTAAGAATGCTGTGAGATTCTGTTTTCTCCATCTCTCTCTATTCTTTTCTGTCTCTGTGTTTGCTCATGTAGATGCTTCCTCTGGTGAAACTGCTACTGCCTTCTGCATTTTTTGTTGATTTGGCTACGTGTGTCCTCAGTGGAAAAGAAAGAGAAGTTGAGAATTACTTTGGGCAAGAAAATTTCTAGCTCTTTTGAAAATATTCTAAAAACCAGATCCTTCAGTGAACCTAAATATACACCATATGTTAACTTTTAGCCATGACCTTGAATATCCTCCAGACAAGTTAACACAGAACTAAACACATTACTCTTTCATTATGTTAAATTCTACCATGCAGATTATTGTTTTTACAAACGTTCTCTCTTAGTCCATCTCCTTCTACATACACCATATATTCAGTGCTTGACATATTCTTGCCATAATACAAGCCCTAAGGTTTTAAACTGGATTAGGTGGGGTCCTCCCTCAGTTCATTATACTCATCAATATTATGAATAAAAATAGATAAATCAATAAGTTACAATTATATTGTATTAAAAGGGCACCCAATTGCTCCTGAAGACCTGAGAATATTTTCATTAAAAAGAAAAGAGATTTAAAGAATAATTAATGTTTTACTGAGTTTAAAATAAAGCAGTACGCACTGAGGCAAAGAGAGATGGAAATGCATGATATTTATTGTAAAGAGAATGTTTCACAAATATTTGGCTAGAGAAGGGCAAGTGATATGGGAATGGTTAGATGGGAGAAGGACCATCAATATCCATTAGACATTTTTAGATGGGGGTGACAACAGACATGTAATTTTCAAAACACTTCTAGCATCATATGGTAGATTAAAGAGGATAAGACAGAAAGGAGAGAAGGAAGGAGACTAAATGCAATAACTGCTCAATAATCCAAAGAAGATTTGACAAGATCCAAAATAAAGTCCTGATAGGAAGGCTGTCATGATAATTTGAACATGTAGGATATGTGTAGGATAAAATGTTTAGGGCTTTGCAGCTGATTGGATGGAATAGTGAAGGAGGAGATGGGAGTGAGGATGACACAGAGGCTTCAAAAATAAGTGATCTAAATGAGTGAAAGTGAGCCATAAACCATATTTAATCTTTTTAATTTCTATTGGTTGCTCACACTGGAAATATATGGTAGCTACCAATGGCACAGATTCACAGACTAGTGAATGTCACACATACTAAACTACCTCACCAAATCATAATTTTGAAAAACTACTGCCATTCTACTGCTTTTCACTCCAACAATGAGAGTTCTTTGAATCACAGCGTAGAGGTTCTTTTACCTTATACATAGGTTTCCCAGGAGGCTCTTTTTGAATTAATTATCTGTGTCATCTCAATGATCAAGAAAACTTTATATTTAGTGACCATAACTGTGTACTTGCTGAAGAGGCATTTTCTGCACAGCTATACATCAAAGGCCAAATAGGCACCTGAGTTTCACACAGCTTTTGTAGTAACAAAGTACTATAGAGACAAAAAGGATATATGCATGATAGTATATTTTAAATGATTTTTTATTATTGATTATGGAAATTAGGAAACGTAATCTTATCAGCTTCTGACTAACCCTTTGAAGATATTTTTGTTATTAGGTCTGATATTCCCCCACTCCACTAATGTACATTGCATTTCATTTCATCCTTATATTCTCAGCACTGTAATTTGATGTCAAGGCTTATGAGAGCAACATTTCCAATCCTTACTTTTAGAAATAAGAGACAATAAGACTCAGGGATAAATCAATTTTCCCAAGATCACACAAAGAAGAATTTTAAATAAATCAAGAGAATAATAGGACAATTAAAAGTGGGTCTAGAGCTTTGCCATCTAAGATCTATGACAAAAAGTAGGTAGCAATAATGAATTGGAGAGCCATTTAAGTCTAGGATATTAAGCTTTAGTCATTCAGTATGGACACATTGGAAAAGTTTAGCAAAGATGGATTTCAAGGACAGGGAAATAAGTCATTATCAGAACAAACTTCCCCAGAAAGGAGTAAGTATATCCATGACATGAAGCTTACAAATTGATTCTAGGTGACCAGAGAAAGTGATGTGCAGAAGACCCAATGGACCAAAGGAAGAATCCGTATGTAGGAGGAATATCTCAGAAGGACACACAAGGCTGGAAGGATACTGGACACCTCACCAATGCCCCAGTTTTTGGAGTGATCCCACAAGCATTTTGAGGTCCTTGAATGCATGGTTTTATAAAGGCAAATTGTTGTTCGTTGTTCAGTCACTAAGTTGTGTCCAGCTCTTCATGACCCCATGAACTGAAGCATGCCAGGCTTCCCTGTCCTTCACTATCTCCCTGCATTTGCTAAAATTCATGTTCATACTGGCAGATAGGTGAGAACCAACGGAAGTCCTAAGGCATGTTGCTTAGAACCAGTTTACTGAAAATGTCTTTAAATGATATCTCACTTCTAAATAACAAGGTTGGGGTGGGAAATGGAAGCCTGTAACTCATGTTTGTTTTGATGTCTTCTTTCCTTCTTTTCTTTGCCCACATTTCAAAATAATAGTATCACTGAATTCCTATTTTCAAAAAAATAACTCAAATTATCTTTGAAAATAATTACCCAAGACAGGGAATCTCAAAATAACTGAATACAAATTGTCTGGGTCATCAAAATCCCCAAACACGGTCACTCCTTCAATAGATAGTTGTGTGCAACTGTGTGTATAAGTCTTTGTTATGTGGATATATTATAATGAAACTCTTTCTGACTGCAGCTTAGAAAATACATAAAAGATGGTGATTAAGCTGCTGGTTTCTTCACCTTCCATGGTTTGGTGCACAGGAACAATTTGAGACTTCAAGGTATCAAACAAACAAGTTTCCAGGTTGCTATACCCTAGAAACTAATTGAAATCATGTGCTTTTTCCACTTAAAGATTAGCTTTGACAGTGCTTCTGAAAATGAGAAGTGGGAAGAAGCACTCTACTCCATGTGGTGCTCCACAGCTTGGCTACGGACTCCAGAGTAACTCTACTGATCACAGATTTAGTGAAGAGCAGGTCATATAAATAACAGAAAGTAGCAAATAACTTTGATCTTGGCTACCTCAAATTATGCAGAGTAACTAGGATATTCTCTTTTTCAGTTTGGCACTGGGATTTCAAATGAGATTTCAGGGACCCCTCTGACCCAAAAAGCAAGATGAACACTTTACACTTATCCAGGAGTTCTCTGACACCCAGTCAGCTTGCCATTTCCCCAATAGAATGTGTTAACCAACCAGAAAAGTCTAAAATAAAAAATCTTAAATTTGAAAATGTGGCCCTGTGGTGAGATACGTCAATGTTCATACTACCTACATTGGCTATTTTCATGTGAAAGAGTAATGTCACTCCCTCTCCCCAACCCCAACACACACTTACATCTTCCATAATATTTCCCTTGGAATGCATCAAGATTCATCAAGAAAACGTTTCAGTATTCAGTACTGTTTTATCGAAATCATTTTTAGACAGTTTCACTAACTTTAAGAACAAGAAATCTTAATTTTAAAAGTGGCAGCACATGATAGCAATATTTTACACATAATTACTGCTGCTCAAAAAATTAAAATCAAATACAAAACAACAAATGTCAATAAATAACAGATTTTAAAGTAAAGACTTCTTGAAAGAATTAATACGTATTATGTGAGAGAACACTGAAGCCTGCTGCTGCTGCTGCTGCTGCTAAGTCGCTTCAGTTGTGTCCGACTCTGTGCGACCCCATAGACAGCAGCCCACCAGGCCCTGGCGTCCCTGGGATTCTCCAGGCAAGAACACTGGAGTGGGTTGCCATTTCAAGTAGCAAATAGTTTTCCTATTGATGAGCTACATCTTTCACCAAATTTATCCCTTCTGAAATGAAATTTAAAGTAGATGCTGTTGTCTTCTAATATTATTTTATAATCCACAAAGTGAAACAAATAAAGCCCAATCATTTTTAGTGCTCACCTGTTCAGTTTCATCTTCTGATAGCCTCCCCTACATTCTCCTATGTGCCTCCTACACAGTCCAAGGCATCACTGTAGTCCATGTTTCTACTACTTTACACAGAATGTTTATATCCCCTTGAATGCTTTCCCTTTCCATCGACTGCAGAAATCTTACTTCTTATTTATCTCTTTTTGCACCTTACCTTCTCTGCAAAGAAACCCAGTGTTTCCAGAGGAAGCTTCTTTCTTCTATGAGTTTAACAGAGCATAATTTATACCCTCTGTCTAAATATTTATTGCACTCTATTAGAAATGTTTGTTCATCTATCAGTTTCACCCAGTAAAGTGCACAGTCAATGAGGAAATCTTCATTTCCATCATTTCCTTACTTAAATTCCCAGGTTTCTTTTGACAGTAGCAGTGGGTCCCAAACAGTAATATTCATCAGAAGCTCCCAGAGGTTTGTTAAAGTGCAGGTTGCTGTATTACAATCACAGACTTTCTGATTTACAGGGTTTGAGTAAGGCTTCAGAGAAGGCGATGGCACCCCACTCCAGTACTCTTGCCTGGAAAATCCCATGGATGAAGGAGCCTGGTAGGCTGCAGTCTATGGGGTTGCGAAGAGTCAGACACGACTGAGTGAATTCACTTTCACTTTTCACTTTCGTGCATTGGAGAAGGAAATGGCAACCCACGCCAGTGTTCTTGCCTGGATAATCCCAGGGATGGGGGATCCTGGTCAGCTGACATCTATGGGGTCGCACAGAGTCAGACACGACTGAAGTGACTTAGTAGCAGCAGCAGAGTAAGGCTTGATCATGTGCATTTCTAACAAGCTCCCAGGTGATAATAATGTTGCTGAAGACTCTAAGAACTACTGACTTACAGGACTTACTGACTTTACTGAGGAACTCAGCAAAACTATATTTTATTGAAAATACAAATTAATATGAACATACTTATGATTCTTGTACTTAATGTCAGATAGATCTGAAATAAAATCCCTGGCCTTCCAAGTACTATTTTTATACATGGACATTTTATCTGAATTATGTTGTTTTTCCTCAGAGCAGCTATTCTCTATCGCTGATTAAAAACGACTTAATGACTTAAGTCACACATTATAATTTGGTAGTTCCTCCTCAAAAAGGTAAGTTATTCCAGTCCTAGTTATACAGTCTAAAGAATTGAAAGCAGATTCTCAAACAAATACAGATATACACATATTCACAGAAGCTCTATGTACAAGAGCCAAAAGATGGAAACAACTCAAATGGCCATTGAGGCTGAATGGATAAACAAAATGTCCCATGTTCATACAATAGACTACTAAGTGGTGAAACAAAGGAATTAAGTACTGAGAAATGCTACAATCATGAGAAATGCTAGACTGGATGAAGCACAAGCTGGAATCAAGATTGCTGGGAGAAATATCAATATCCTCATATATGAAGATAACACCACCTTTACGGCAGAAAGTGAAGAAGAACTAAAGAGCCTCTTGACGAAAGTGAAAGAGGAGAGTGAAAAAGTTCACAGAAAACTCAATATTCAGATCATGTCATCTGGTCCCATCACTTCATGGCAAATAGATGAGGAAACAATGGAAACAGTAACAGACTTTATTTTTTTGGGGGGAGGGGCTGCAAAATGACTGCAGATGGTGACTGCAGCCATGAAATTAAAAGATGCTTGCTCCTTGGAAGAAAAGTTATGACCAACCTTGACAGCATATTAAAAAGCAGAGACATTACTTTGCCAACAAAGGTGTGTCTAGTCAAAGCTATGGTTTTTCCAGTAGTCATGTATAGATGTGAGAGTTGGACTATAAAGAAAGCTGAGCACAGAAGAATTGATGCTTTTGAACTGTGGTGTTGGAGAAGATCCTTGAGAGTCCCTTGGACTGCAAGGAGATCCAACAAGTCCATACTAAAGGAGATCAGTCCTAAGTGTTCATTGGAAAGACTAATGTTGAAGCTGAAACTCCAATACTTTGGCTACCTGATGCAAAGAACTGGCTCCTTGGAAAAGACCCTGATGCTGGGAAAGATTGAAGGTGGGAGAGGAAGGGGTGACAGAGGATGAGATGGTTGGATGGCATCACCGAGTCAATGGACATGAGTTTGAGTAAACTCCAGGAGTTGGTGATGGTCAGGGAGGCCTGGCGTGTTGCAGTGCATGGGGCTTCAAAGAGTCAGACATGACTGAGTGACTGAACTGAACTGAACTGAAATGCTACAGTATATATAATCCTCGAACACATTAAGCTAAGCATAAGAAGCTAGACACAAAGATCACTTATTGTATAATTTCATTATATGAAATATCTATAATAGGTAAATCTATAGACAGAAAAAGACTCGTGATTGCTAAGGGCTGAGGGGAGGAGGATGTAAAATGATTGCTCACAGGGTACAAGGTTTCCTTGAGGGGTGTTGAAAATTCTGGAAATTGAAAAAGGCAACAGTTGCACAAAATGGTGAATATACCAAACACCACTGAATTGTATGCTTTAAAATGGTTAACTCAATATTATGCAAAATTTACTTCAATTATAAAAGGACTTAAGAAAAAATAAGAATACTCATTTATTATTTCAGAGTGCCCATGAGTCAGGAGTCTGCACATATTTTAAATGAGTCTTCTATTCGGGGTCTCACAAGGCTGCAATTAAGGTGTTGGTCAGGCTGCATTCTGACTAGAGGCTTGACTGAAAACAGGATCCTGTTTTTTGTTTGTTTGTTTGAAATCTCCCTTAAGTTTTCAGCAGGATTAATTTCTTTGTGATGTGGGAAATGGCACTTAACTTCTTTAGGGCAAGCAAGAGGCTCTCTCTGACTTCTCTGACCCAATCTTAGCCACTTTGACTCTATTGCCCTGTACTTTTGAGGTTCCTGCTATAAACAAGTTTCTCCTTTGTAATCCACCTGGGACATTTGTATTCATCCTTCAATACAGACATTCTCCATGCAGGTTATGGCTCATATACCTGGCTTCACAAGACAACCAAAGACTACTTCTACCTAAATACTACATATCACACTGAATTGTAATTATTTGTTTAGAATCTGCCTTCCCATCTAAAATGCTAAGTCTTTATGAAGAAGATAAAATGTCTTCTTCATATGCTGAACAGATGGTATTCTTTTATAGGATTTGATCACTTGATTAGATCAGACTACCTAGAATGATCAACTCAAAGTCAAATACTTTGGGACCTTAATTACATCTGAAAACTCCCCTCATTTTTGGCAGGTCACAGTTTCTGCCCGAACTCAAGGAAAAAAGATTATATATGGTTGCATCTCATTGGGGGACTCCTTAGGGTATGTATGCTTTGTATAAACTGAATATTTGTGTTCCCCAAAATTCATATGCTAAAATATAATCCCCTATGTTAAGATATTTGCAGGCAGGGCCTTTGGGAAGTTAAGTCACAAGGGTAGAGTCCTGATGAATGGGATTTCTGCCCTTATAAAAAGAGAGCTCCCTTTCTTCTTCTACCATATGAGGACACATCAAGAAGACTTATCTATGAACCAGGAAGCAAGCCCTCACTGTCATACATCTTCCAGTACAACATATTGGAAGAAATAAATCTCTATTGGCTATAAGCCATCTAGTCTATGGCTTTCCATTATAACAGCTTAAATGGACGAAGATAATACTATATTGGCTCTCCAATTTGTAAACTGAGAAAGTACTAATACTTTCCCTTAGGCCTATCATAGGAATTCAATGAGACAAGGCCAGAACAATGTTGGTATACAATAACAGTTTAATAAATATTAGCTACCATAGTAACTATTTACCTAGTTTATCATACATCTATTTTCATTACGTAATTCTCTCTAATATACATTTACTGTACCCCCAATGATGTAACTGAGGCTGGAAAAGACAACCTAATCATTCTAATTAGATATTGAAGCTGAAAACCAGAGACCTTACTCCATGATTCAAAATATATTTTGAAAGGAAAAAGCAGCAACCAATCCTCTACAAGGAAGTAACCAGAAGATTCATAAGGAGATGTATGGGAGTTTTCTGAGCATGTCGATAGTCATACACAAAAATAAACTCAAAATAGATTAAAGATCTAAACGTAAGATCAGAAACTATAAAACTCCTAGAGGAGAACATAGGCAAAACACTCTCCGACATATATAACAGCAGGATCCTCTATGACCCACCTCCCAGAATATTGGAAATAAAAGCAAAAATAAACAAATGGGACCTAATTAAACTTAAAAGCTTCTGCACAACAAAGGAAACTATCAGCAAGGTGAAAAGACAGCCTTCAGAATGGGAGAAAATAATAGCGAATGAAGCAATAGACAAAAAACTAATCTCAAAAATATACAAGCAACTCCTACAGCTCAACTCCAGAAAAATTAATGACCCAATCAAAAAATGGGCCAAAGAACTAAATAGACATTTCTCCAAAGAAGACATACACATGGCTAACAAACACATGAAAAGATGCTCAACATCACTCATTATCAGAGAAATGCAAATCAAAACCACTATGAGGTACCATTTCACACCAGTCAGAATGGCTGTGATCCAAAAGTCTACCAGCAATAAATGCTGGAGAGGGTGTGGAGAAAAGAGAACCCTCTTACACTGTTGGTGGGAATGCAAACTAGTACAGCCACTATGGAGAACAGTGTGGAGATTCCTTAAAAAACTGGAAATAGAACTGCCTTATGATCCAGCAATCCCACTGCTGGGCATACACACTGAGGAAACCAGAAGGGAAAGAGACACGTGTACCCCAGTGTTCATCGCAGCACTGTTTATAATAGCCAGGACATGGAAGCAACCTAGATGTCCATCAGCAGATGAATGGATAAGAAAGCAGTGGTACATATACATAATGGAGTATTACTCAGCCATTAAAAAGAATACATTTGAATCAGTTCTAATGAGGTGGATGAAACTGGAGCCTATTATACAGAGTGAAGTAAGCCAGAAAGAAAAACACCAATACAGTATACTAACGCATATATATGGAATTCAGAAAGATGGTAACAATAACCTGGTGTACGAGACAGCAAAAGAGACACTGATGTATAGATCAGTCTTATGGACTCTGTGGGAGAGGAAGAGGGTGGGAAGATTTGGGAGAATGGCATTGAAGCATGTATAATATCATGTATGAAACGAGTTGCCAGTCCAGGTTCAATGCACGATACTGGATGCTTGGGGCTGGTGCACTGGGACGACCCAGGGAGATGGTGTGAGGAGGGAGGAGGGAGGAGGGTTCAGGATGGGGAGCACATGTATGCCTGTGGTGGATTCATTTCGATGTTTGGCAAAACTAACACAATACTATAAAGTTTAAAAATAAAATAAAATTTTAAAAAAAGAAAAGAAAAAAAAAATAAACACATGACAAATATATTGTCAAATACTCAAGAGTATCAGCATCAGCTCCAGGATTCAAATACATATCTATCATACTTATGTATCATGCTCTTGGGACTCTACAGCATTTTAACAGTTTAATTAAAATGTTGCCTCAATGCAAAAATAGTTATTACTTGGGAAGGATAATGATATGGACCTGACAAAGAAAATAAGGATAACTCTACATTCTTAATGAGAAAAAGCAAAAGAAAGAAAGGAAATAAACACTTCAGATTGATTTGAGAAGTGAAAATACATTCTGTGCAATGAAATCTGTGTTCTTCATACATGCCAGGAAGATATGTCAGAAAAAATGCCATAATCCATCCAAAGTGTTATAAAGTCTCTCTTGTGTTCCTATTAATAGAACTCTTAGATGAAAGAAAAAGAGCAATGGTCTTGGATCCAGGCAAACTGAATCCATTTGTCAGACCTGATGAGCATAGCAAAACTGGCATTTTTAACAATGTGACCTTAGATGTGTTACTAGACTCTCTAGGCTTAGCTTTCACATCTGAAAATTGGATATCGTGATATCAATGTCATAGAGCTGTTGCAAATTATATAATTAGTATAAAATGCCCATCACATTATCTGCTACACACTAAATATTCAGTAAGAAGAGATGATGATAATGATCATAATGACACCTAAGTCAAGCCATTTTAACTCCCTGAACCACAATGTTCTTACGTGAATATGCTTTGCATAATCAAAGGGTTGTAGGGAGGATACTAAATGATGATGAATTCATCTTAAGGCACTGATATGCATATACAGGATGATGAAAAATTCTTGATGTACAGCACTCAGGATTGTAATAACTTTATGCTTTTGTTTAGAAAGCCAGAGGAGGGACTTCTCTGCTGGTCCAGTGGTTAGGACTTCATGCTTCTAAGGCAGGTGGTGGGGAGTGAGGGGGCATAGTTTTGATCCCTGGTCAGAGAACTAAAATCCCACATGCCTTTCCCCGCAGCCAGATAAAAGAGCGTCAAAGGATCAGGAAGGCTTCATTTCTATCATAGCCTATTAACACCTTCTTACCATGAAAAGGAGATGCAAGCACAAAAGAGGAAACCAAAGGGGAAGTATGGCACTATTTTATTTTCAATATTATATAAGTTGGTTCTCAAAACTCGAATATGATGCTTTTTGAAAGTAAGCAGCTGGGCTAATTGTAACCATGAAAAGAAAGCAGTTCTCCTTCCTTTTACATCCAAATCATTCTAGCAAATGGCTGCTTAAAATCTGAGCACAAGCCTGGACATCTGAACATGAGAGTGGAGGGAAAGCAAAGCCAGCTCTCCTGCTTGATGTTTCTTCCACTTGGTCTGCCTTCTTCTTTAGCTTCCTAACACATTTTCCAAAGATTAAGCTCTTTCCAAAGATTAACTGAAGCAGAGTTAGGAATGTAATGGCCATGTTGGGGAGCCATCCTTGAAAGAAAATACAAAGAAAGGTTAGTGGGCAGGGGGTGCTGCAGGATTACAGGACAAATCTGATGCAGTCTGCCTTGCAATCCCAATGAGAAAGTGTGGCTCAAAGATTACCCATCATATTGAGTGGAAATGGTCAGACTTTTTTTTTTTAAACCAGTGCTTTACTCAATAACTGGATTAAGGTCACATGAGGGAGTGTGATCTAGACTACAGAGTTCCTGAAACAGACCCTGCAAATGCTACCAAGTGAAGTCTGTCAGCTACCACATTCCATGCAGATGTACAATAAATCTTTTCTTGAAGAGGAATCTGAGCGGTACATTTCAGTATCTTCAATACAAATAATGATCTGGTATATCACTTACATAATATAGTCAGAGATCTCAAAACTGATATTTGCTCTTCCGGTACAAACACTAACCAGCTGAGGGACATAAATTGTGTTCCTTTTTATCCCCTCTCAAAACGATGCCTGTGATAATCATGGTGATTAGTCAATTCCAAATCAACTTCATTTGCTCTATACTGTGTGCTTCTGCCAGATGACCTCAATATACAATTTAAATATGGAATAAAATGCTTTTAAAAATATATTAAATTGTTCTATGTTGAGAAGCTGAAAATTTATAAGAAAAGAAACAAAAAGATGGTAGCATTCATTACACTCTGACACAATTTTTGAGATTATTCTTAGGGTCGATATTTTCTCCAGGGGTTAATAGGTATGAATGAATGAATGAGAGCTAAAGTACACTAGATGATTTGGAATAAGAAATTCAAATATTCAGTGAACACAAGCTATTCCAATTAAGTTGCATATTTAATCATCTGCCTACTTTCTTGAAATAAAATATTTAATCCTCTTTCCCTGAAGAAAGCAAATTTCCTCAGAAACCCACTAAAACCTGAACTGAAATATGAGGAAGCCACTCAGTCATGAATTCTACTATACAGAGAGACAAATAGTCCCACATAGTTTCATTTAATCAACTAAACCCATTAGAGAAATGCGAGGTTGAGGTACTAAGTCAAGTTGGAGATTACACACATCAGCAGAATTAACGGTCCTTCTTTTTTGAGAAATTGCCATGGGGGCAGAATTATATTTAAACTTGTAGCTGGATGAAGTAGGAAAGCACTTAATTTAGCACATCCATACTACCCAGTCAACTGATTAACATTTCACTGAGCACCTATTATGTACCAGCTAAAATGCTAGACCTGGAGGCTCACAGGTAGACGCCAATACATTATAAGTATTAAGTGCTAGGATATGACTTATATGACTCATTGATTAGCTAACGCTAATCACTCCCATTGCCTAAAAGCTTTCCAATAAAATGCCCATGAAATGAAGAGTGACTCTTTCAAATTTACAATACTGAAAGGCATACAAATTGTTCAAAAGTCTTTGATGGAACTGCCATGAGTTGCAGTATGGAGAGACTCAGTTGAAAAGAAATCAGAAGTTAAAGAGATTTATGTCCCACCACTGACAAAGTCCACCAATAGGCTAGTTCCTTCTATCCAACCAACACACATGCTTTGCTCCTTTCCTTTTGTTTCCTTACAGAAATTATCAATCTAATTTCTGGGAGTGAAGGTTGGATGCTACATTCTGAATGATGAAGTCAGATTTTGCAAGTAAAAAGAAACAAGTAATGGAGAAGATGTGGGAATTGTATCTTCTCATATGTTTGTTTAGGTAGAGAAGAATCATGAACAATCTTCAACTATTAAAAACAACATAATTCCCTCCATTCATTTACAAGTTCTATCAGGCAGAGATATGAATACACACACAGGGACACGGCCACCTACATGTAACCAGTTAGAAGGAGCAAAACAAATTCTTGCCAAATCCCATCAGAGCCTCACCTGACTTTGCCTGGTAGATTTACACAGGACATTCTGTAACTCAACAACTGAAAAACACATTCTAAAGATCCAGATGTTTGCAAGTGAAGCACATAAAGGAGAAACACACACCTAACTCAAATAGGGAATAAACAACTGTACAAATAACACACACACACAGGCACAGTATGTTCTACCTTTGAAAAGAAATTTAGCTTAGAAAATAATACATTCCAAATAATAAAAAGTTGAACTTTATTAGAAATTAGGGAGTGCAAAAGCAGATATTTTAACCTACCACATAGGCAAATACATACATTTTAAAGATAATATTTCAATTGTACCTTTTTGAAGCCACTGCTCTAATAGAGCAGGAGTTCTGAGCTTAAAGGATGAATAGGTATCTACTAAGAGATAAAGGTATGAAAATACATACCAAGAAGAGGGAACAGCATCTTAAGGGACTAAATCCTGAATAAACATGACATTTTCTAAATCAAACAAACAAAACCCCCCACAAATCATAATGTGTGGAGTTAGGGCTGTGTGGTGGTGGTAAGACATGAAGGGATCCAGGTAAATAGAGACTGGGGACCCATTCAGAGTGTTGGAATTCAAGATGCAGAGTTTGGGTCTTATTGTGAAGGCTAAGTGAAATCATCAGAGCCCTGGTCGGTATCTTCTTGGAGCTCTGGTCATAGACATTTCTTTAAATCTTGCTATGGTGACTTCTACACAGAACTGGAAGTAGAAAAGACTGTGGTCAAGAGAGGTGTCAGGATGTACTCAGGACGATACAACAAGTTAGTGATTTTATTGCCAAGGGAAAATCCATATCACACATTGCTACAATGTGCATCACCATCCTTAAAAAGAACTATTTCTGCCTACAAAAGCATCTGAAACAGTGCAAAAGTCTATGAATTTTTTTGATATTTTATGCAAATACACTTTCCTTTCTCCTCTCAATCTGTTCCCATCTGTCCTATTCAAGAATACTCTGCAAAACATTTTTTTAATTAAAAAAATTGAATAAGCATGTTATCACTTGTATCAATTACTAAATACTTTGGATATTTTCCACAAATAACATTCAGAATAGATTGATCTCTGAAGGTTTTTCAGCTATATTGTTTATCAATACTGAGTCCATTACACATGTTTACACTGGAAAGACAAGAAGCAAAGATGTGAACTGGGCTAGAGTCTGAGACCTAGGGAAGCTATGGACAAGTACCATGGACTTGACAGTGAGAACCTGGGTGACAACAGATGTACAGCTTTCTCAGTTGAACACTTCTGGTAAGGTACTCTCTCCAGCTCCTTTACTGGTGTCTATAAATATGTATATAATAAAAACTACATAGTGATAGAAGTCTAAATTAGAATGAGACCTTTCCCATCATAGGGAAGATGTAAGCACTGCATGGCATGATATATGTAAAATGCCTTGCCCAGTACCTGGTAGATGGTCAAGTCAAGGTTAGCTTTGTCTCTTACCATTACTCTCTCATGACTAATCTCTTAAACTGTCAGCTCCTTGTGGGTGCATGACTTAGAATTTTATAAGATACACTGGAATTGCTCAATAACTGCTTCCCAATATAACATCTCTCTCTGCCTAAATTCTCTCACTTATGAAGTCACAGTGGAAAATATTCTCCCCAAGCCTGAACTAAAGATTTCATGTCATATCCGTGTGGGATATAAAACACTCATGATAACCACTCAATAAATGTCAACCATTATACTATATGGGCAGTGTAGCATCAGCACGTACTCTTAGGAGCTAGACTGTTAATGATAGCTGTGTGACTTTGGATGAATTATTTTAAGGTTATGTGCCTCCACTTCTTATCTGAAAAGAGGGGTTGATAACATTACCTATGTTAGGAGTGTTGGACTTATTAAACACATTTAGAACAATGTTTGACATATAGTATGCACTATATAATGTCTAAGATTTTATTATAATCCTCCATTCAAATGAGATATCAAAAGATACACAGCCCATTTTTGTCATCCTGATTGTTTCAGACCCCACAGCAGGGAGGGGCTGAAAGGAGTGGTTCTTTAGGGTTAGCTGTTCCAATCACCAGCTGTTACTCTGTTAGACAGATCTCTGGTACAACTCATTACAAACGTATGATAACCCCAGAAGATGTTTTCTTCCTGCTGCCTTGGGCTTTTGCAAATGTTCAAACCTCGCCTCTGCTTTCCCTTCCTTTCTTCCTTGTCAGTTGTCACCTTTGGATTCTAGGCTGAAGCCAACGTCAGTCAGTTAAGCAAACCTGACTCCTGCTGTGGCCTGTTCTTTGAACCTCTTCCAGCAAGCTCATGGTGTTCATCTGTGCGGAGAGGAGAAGTCTGCCCAAAAATTTCTCAGCACTTGAGGGCTTCCAAACATTTCCCTGGTGTCTTTGTGCATCTCTACTTCAAATCCCTGTGTCAGAATGTTGACACTGTCTGCATTGGGAGTAAAATATTACTTTTGGTGTGTCATGTTTCTTTAAGGGTCAAGTATTTCAAATCTTGGTACTGGATATTTTGTCTCAGTGATACCAAAGTAGGTTTAATCCTGTGGTTTGTTTGTTTTGGCAAGATTCCTCCATATTCTCACTCTTTATGAGATATGAGTGAAGTGAAGACGCTCAGTCGTGTCTGACTCTTTGCGACCCCATAGACTGTAGCCCCCCAGGCTCCTCCATCCATGGGATTCTCCAGGCAAGAATGCTGGAGTGGGTTGCCATTTCCTTCCCCAGGGGTTTATGAGACATACTTTATTTATTTATTTATTACCTATTCAGAGATAAATACCTTTAGGTCCAGACTCTGACACTTTCTAGCTATGGACTGTTTATATTAGGATTTAAGGATTCATAAATTCAAGGAATATTTGTTCAATGCCAAGTATGGATCTCATACTTAGTTTTTGTATATTATTGCATCCTCGGTATTTACAAACATTTCCAGTGCTCTCAATGTACTTACATTTTGGTGAGAAGAGATAAATATTAATCATCATGGTCACAAAGAGATGTATAGGTATTGAGATAATTTAATTAATAAAAAGAACATGAGCTATGAAAGCAGTGAATATGCCTGTTTAAATGTGAGGATGGTAGGGAAGATACCCTGAATAAATCATATTTGAACAGAAATCTGAACACTGAATATGAATTCACAATAGCAAAAAGAAAGTGCTTCAAGGAGAGGAGATAGATGTGCAAACGTGCAAGAGCCACAGTTGCTGGAAGGAGTATGGTCTGTTTCAGAATCCAAAGGGTCAGTGAAAGAGAACCAAAAGTGTGTCTACAGAATTGAGTGACAATCACAGAAGTAAAGTCTGAAGACGTCAAGTCTGCCCTGCCTTCTGTAATCTAGACTTATAAAACGGCACTCTAATTGCAGTTTCTGTTGTGAGTTCTTTAAGCAATAGAGGCCTTGGAGGAAGAAGAGAGTTTTCTTAAGACCACCCAGATCCTCCTCCATTATTTGCTTCTGTGCCTCCATTTCTTCACATACCACTCCAACTCTACAAATTGCTGCTGGTTCAGTATTCTATTTCTTGGGTTAGTGTAAGCTGTTTATATTCTTGTAGTTATGCTAAATTATTTCCAGTATGGCCCAACTAACCTTCGTTATTCTCTTGCAGAGAGAGTGCCTGAAATAGATGCCTTCCTCTCCCTAAAATACTGTATTTGCTGCTGATCCATGGATCTCAGCTCGCAACCACTTGATATAATCATTCCCATTTCAGTCCATATGATACCATGGTCCAACTTAACTCCTATCCCTCAGGGGAAAATAGCAAATAACCATTGGTCATTCCCATAAATTGCTTAAGTATTTTATATTCATATTATTTTGTCCCCACTAAACATAAGTTGTTTGAAATACAAGGGTCATCGTTTCATTTTCTGTTAATTGCAGTATGTAGTCTCATGTTTTTCTGTTTAGAAATGAATAAGATAACTAAAGGTATAGAGGTTAAAGAACTCCCTACTCTACAAAACATGAAAATTAAAGTCACTTACATCACTAAGAGATTATGGTAAGGTAAATGAGACTCTTAAAAAGCTATACAATGTGCTATCTGCTACTAAACTTCATATACTAAAAATCATAATCTTTGAGGATTATGAACTTTCCCAGTGATCCAAAGTTTTAGTCTTGGTCAGGCTTGGTCAAGGCACAGTGCTTCTTGGAGCATCTAACAGGGGAATCAACACAGGTCTTTAGAGATTCTGTATGAGAATCTCAAAAATTCTCATACAAATAGAAACTTATCATCATTTTAAACCAACCATGTGGACCATTTAAATAAAATGCTTTTGACATGCAGAACCTTAAGCAAAAAAAAATTTACATTTGGACTTTAGTGATCAAACAAGAAAATAAGATGTAGTATCCCATTTCTTTTACTATGTTTCAGTCACAGATCAGGATATTTCCCACAACCGACACTATCTTTGGATTATGGGTTTTCTGTATTATCAAGTGTTATCAGTGCTAGAAGAGGCTTTCTCTTAAGTTCTCCTGATCACTTCTAGTTCCTCTAATATTTTATTAAAGCTCCCATCAAGTCAAACCTCTAGCTCATCATAATTTAGAGGCATCCAATATAAAAATATTTGTCAGTACATGTGAATATCTGTTACAGCTCTGCTAACTAACATGGGAAGAACAAAAAACGCATTTTCTCCCATTCTGGAGATTAGAAGTCCAAGATCAAGGTGCCAAGATTGTCAATTTCTGATGAGAGCTTTCCGGTTACAAATAGCCACTGTCTTTTTGTGTTCTCACAAGGCAGGGAGAAAGATGGGGAGTAAGCTCTCAGGTTTTTAGTAAAGACACTAATCCCATCATGGGGGCTCCACCTCATGAGACTTATCTAAACTTAATATTTTCCCCAATGTCTCATATTCAAATACCAGCACATTGGGAGCTAGGACTGGAATATGTGAATTTTGGGAGACAAGCCGATCCATTTCAAGTAGGAATTAGGTCAGTTCCCATTTCAGTAGATTGCAAAATAATAATCTCTGGATAATCAGTTTATCATTAGAAACTCCAGGGAACTTTATTCTCATAATGTTCACATATATTCAGAAAATCTTTTTGACTTGCTTCATGTTGAGGCACAGAGAACTGTCAGCACACTGGACCTCAAGCCTGCAACACTGGATCAGCCCTAGACAAATGGATGCCTGATTCCTTCTCCTTGAACGTCACCAGATCCAAGACCTTTGTACTTTTGTTATATTTACTGTAACAAGACAGGTAGAAACATTTCCCTTTAATAGAATTGAGTAGATATTATTTGTTATCAATAACATTTGTAATTGGAGAGAGAAATGGCAACCCACTCTAATGTTCTTGTCTGGGAAATCCCATGGACAGAGGAGGCTGGCAGAAGTACAGTCCATGGGTCACAAAGAGTCAGACACAACTTAGCAACTGAACAACAACAACATTTGTATTGCCTAATGCATATTTACATCTAATCCAATTTAATAACTTTAATTAGTAAAAAAAAAAAGGAATCAAATATAGAGAATACAAAATATTAGCACTCAGGCGTATTCAGATAGGAAAGTATTTCCAAGATCTTTTTATCCCAGGACACTTGCCCTCAGCAGGAATTCAGTGCATGTTTGCTGATGGATGTATATCATACGACAACACTAGAACTGTCTGAAACCTGGCTCATTCCAAAGACAGCAGGGGACAATGGCAGGGGGTGGGGTGAGGAACTATGAGTTTACTTTTGGTATGCTACACTTTAAGGTGATTTTCTCCCTCACTGAATTGCCTTCTTCTTCAAATGAATTCACTAATCTCTTAAGATGGGGTGGTATAGACCATATCCTGAAACAGCACTGAGATACTTAATAAATATCAGTAGAATAAATGCATAAATAAACTCTCAATGTCTTTCCCTTTACTCCTTACACCTCACATACAAAAAGCTGTTAAAAATAGCAATGATATTAGCATTTTCCCATTTTTTTCCCTGATAAACAGACTCAGGGTATGTTTTACCTAGCTATAATATGGTATCGAGCATTGATATCTATGAAAGGAATTAAATGAACATTATAAACTAAAATTCTAATTTATTTAAAAATCTAATACAATATTGTAAAGTTTAAAAATAAAATAAAATTTAAAAAAAATAAAAATCAAACCATTAGCTAATTAAAATAATAGTCTGTGATCCCAGCTGTTGATATGAATTAATAAATTATCATGTTCCTGTTCATATATTCTACTGACATTTAATGAGCTTCTGGTCTGTACTAGACTTTCAGTTTGGCTCTGAGATTTTAAATACAAATAACCTACAGACCGAAGCCTCAAGATGCACATAATTTAGCTGGAGAGATAAATACATGAAAAGATAAATAATAACATATGCTTTTGTGATCAACAGTATCTATATAAAAAATAGTGGTCTGTGGAGAAAGGCAGGAAGAAGAAGAAAGCAAGAGAAAATTGGAAAGGCCAATCTTGGAACCTAAAAGTTCTAATTCAAATGATGAGAAAATTGCTAGGTGATGTCTTTCACAAATATTTACTTTCTAAAGCTTATTGTCATGCATTCTATTAGGTTCAATGTACAATTTTCTAAATGCTTTTGAAATAACTTTAGACTAATGGAAGTATTTCAAAACTGTAGTGTTCCCCCGTAACCTTTACCCAACTTCTCCTAATACAAATTTTTATGTAGTCATAGTATAATTATAAAAATCAGATTAACATTAATATAACTAAAATAACTAATATATAGATCTTGCTAGAATTTTGCCATAGAACTCATGATCCAGGTTGAACTTCTAGCCTAATTCCTCCTCCTGGCTGAAGAGATTAATCAAAGGATGGATGCATGCCTTATAATAGGCCAGTGAGACTCAAATAAGGTATTTTAATTAAATTAATTGGGAAATAGAAGGTTCTTCTGTGCTACAATTTCTAAATATAAGATCAGTTCATCTTGAAACTAATAGATTTGAAGTGTTTCAACTTCAGCAATAGAGACATATGGAGAGATTCTTAGTAATATTACCATGTTACAGCTGTACCTGATAGAGATCAACCCATGAATACTTAGCTATATGACTAAAGAAATTGCCTCTTCACTTAGAAAACTTTGTGTTTGATATTCTGTCACATGCTAAGCAAAAATACAGATATTGTATTGACAGAGATACACATGACTCATTCAAATAACAGCACTTTTAAGTCCTGTGTGTGTGTGCGTATGTGTGTGTGTGTATGTGTGTGTGTGTATAATTACTTATATAATTTCCCTTGGAAACAAAGCTATAGATACATTATAGGATATGAATCTGTGCCCTGAATATTCTAACTAACTTGTCACAACCTAAGTTGGAGGAAAATCAAATTTATTTTATTGATCAAAGATATGTGTCTAAAGTATTCAGCACTGTGGCCTTGATTATGTGCTTGATAGTGTGCTAAGCCACCAATGAATGGAAATACTCCATTCTTTCATAGAATTCAAGGGACATTCTCAATGTTGTTACCAAAGATCATTCATTCATTAAGAATAAGATCCATGAGAGGCAGAACAAATTATGCTTTTTTGTGAATTCTTCATCTGCCCTACTCACTCCATCCTTTGGTGGAAATGGTGAATTGTGATGTGCTGGGGGACTGAAATTCTCCTATTATATTCCGAATTTAGACAAGAAGTTTGATATAAAAACTGCCACAATTATTTTCCTGTTCTCATCTTTGAAAGTCACAGCCAGGCTGCGAGAGTGTTTGCCAAGTTTTCCGCCTGGAGGAAAATTGTGTGACTGAGTTATAAATACATTGATGGATCCAGCTGGAACTGTCTCTTGTAATTTAATATGCAAAGAAATAATCTGAGTCATAGATGGAGACGAGCAGTTCCTTTCAGATAAGAGAGCTCTAAGTTTGGCTTTGTAGAAGACTGTCGAGAGCTTTATATCATAGAAAAATAAGAGATGGTCACAGGGCAAGTGGGGTCAAACTTCATCCTTCAAACTAGCATTCAACTGACTTCCCTGATCTTTGTGCCAAAAATCGGCAAAGGGGCATGTCACCTGCCTTCTTCCTCAGTCAGCTTAAAATCAAAGGAGAATATATACAGTGTTTGCAAATGTTGGGAAAAATAAGGATCTCAATTTCTGAAAACTACATTTTTTTCATATTCCCTTAAGCTAAATAATGTGTATGTGTATCTACTATGAATAAGAAACATGATAAGAAGTGAAGGGGAAGGGAGGATAAGACATATAAATTGCAACTGAACCCTGCTCTCAATAAAATGTTGCAGTCCTAGTAAGATCCATCTGCCATCGAAAAAACTCTGAACATAATGCTGCTGCTGCTGCTGCTGCTATGTCACTTCAGTCATGTCTGACTCTGTGCGACCCCATAGACGG
>NW_011494751.1:1999286-2002398 GCF_000754665.1 Bison bison bison
GGGTGCCATTGCCTTCTCTGGGACATAATGCTACCTCTAGTTATTTTGAAGAGCTTGTAACATGACAATGTTACTATTTTGTAAATAGTAGCGATCGTAGCTTAATAATTAATAATTATGCTTTCTTAATAAGTCATGCCATTTGATAACACACAAACAGTGTATTAGTTATCTACTGTTACAACAAATCCCTCCCCCCAAATCTTAATGACTATAGATAGCAATTTACTATTTATCTTGATTATGTGGGATGTTAGGAGATTCTCCCATTATTTTACTTGTATTCACTCTAGCATTGCATTTATCAGAAGGTTGATTATTCCAGAAGGTTCTAGAGCCTCACTGGTGTAACCGGTAGTTGGTTCTGCTGCTTGAGGTCCCTCCGTTCTCCTCCATGTGGCCTCACATGCTCCAGTCCACTAGCCCAGCTTCCCACTGCAGTCTCAGGGCGGTGTCTCAGGAGAGTGAAAATGGGAGGCTCGGCCTCAGGGAAAGCATCATGTTTCTCCCACCACTTTCTGTCAAAGCAAGTCCTGAGGCCAGATTTAAAAAAATAGAGAAAGACAGACAGTAAATACGAGAAAACTGAGGTTCAGAAAGGTTAAGCAAAAACCTGAATAGTAAATGTCAGAGAAAGGATTCAAACATACAGATGCCCATGGGACCAGTGGTTCTGATTTTTCACAGCAGCACACTGTACTTTAAGGGTTTTTTTAAGCACTTTTACCTACCTAAGATTATTTTTACTTCTATCATTCCTGAGAGAGAGTTGCTATGAGTATTTTATCAACAAGGAATCAGTTCAGCTCAGTTGCTCAGTCACGTATGACTCTGCGACCCCATGGACTATAGCACACCAGGCTTCCCTGTCCATCGCCAACTCCCAAAGGTTACTCAAACTCATGTCCATTGAGTTCGTGATGCCATCCAACCATCTCATCTTCTGTTGTCCCCTTCTCCTCCTGCCTTCAATCTTTCCCAGCATCAGGGTCTTTTCCAATGAGTCAGTTCTTCGCATCAGGTGGCCAAAGTATTGGAGTTTCAGCTTCAGTATCAGTCCTTCCAATGACTGAAAAGAAGACTCTATACATGGACATCACCAGATGGTCAATACTGAAATCAGATTGATTATATTCTTTGCAGCCAGAGGTGGAAAAGCTCTATACCCAAAAACAAGACTGGGAATTGACTGTGGCTCAGATCATGAACTCCTTATTGCCAAATTCAGACTTAAATTGAAGAAAGTAGGGAAAACCACTAGACCATTCAGGTATGACCTAAATCAAATCCCTTAAGAATAAACAGTGGAAGTGACAAATAGATTCAAGGGATTTCATACGATAGAGTACCTGATGAACAATGGACAGAGGTTTGTGACATTGTACGGGAGGCAGGGATCAAGACCATCCCCAAGAAAAAGAAACAAAAAAAGGCAAAATGGTTGTCTGATGAGGCCTTACAAATAGCTGAGAAAAGGTGAGAAGCTAAAGGCAAAGGAGAAAAGGAAAGATATACCCATTTGAATGCAGAGTTTGAAAGAATAGCAAAGAGAGATAGTCTTCCTCAGTGATCAATGCAAACAAATAGAGGAAAACAATAGAATGGGAAAGACTAAAGCTCTGGTCAAGAAAATTAGAGATACCAAGGGAACATTACATGCAAAGGTGGGCACAATAAAGGACAGAAATGGTATGGACCTAACAAAAGTAGAAGATATTAAGAAGAGGTGGCAAGAATATACAGAAGTACTATACATAAAAGATCTTCATTCTCTCTGATTCATTTATTTCTACCATTCTATCTTCTAATTCACTAATCCTATCTTCTGCCTCTGTTATTCTACTATTTGTTGCCTCCAGAGTGTTTTTAATTTCATTTATTGCATTATTCATTATATATTGACTCTTTTTTATTTCTTCTAGGTCCTTGTTAAACCTTTATTGCATCTTCTCAATCCTTGTCTCCAAGCTATTTATCTGTGATTCCATTTTAATTTCAAGATTTTGGATCAATTTCACTATCATTATTCGGAATTCTTTATCAGGTAGATTCCCTATCTCTTCCTCTTTTGTTTGGTTTGGTGGGCATTTATCCTGTTCCTTTATCTGCTGGCTATTCCTCTGTTTCTTCATCTTGTTTAAATTGCTGAGTTTGGGGTGTCCTTTCTGTATTCTGGCAGTTTGTGGAGTTCTCTTTATTGTGGCTTTTCCTCACTGTGTGTGGGTTTGTACAGGTGGCTTGTCAAGGTTTCCTGGTTAGGGAAGCTTGTGTCGGTGTTCTGATGGGTGGAGCTGTATTTCTTCTCTTTGTTCAGTCGCGCTGTGGGGAGGGAGGGAGGGATGCTGCAAACAAATAACCAGTATTGTTATTCTATATACTACCAACAGTATTCTTCACAGAGCTAGAACAAATAATTTCACAATTTGTATGGAAATACAAAAAACCTCGAATACCCAAAGCGATCTTGAGAAAGAAAAATGGAACTGGAGGAATCAACCTACCTGACTTCAGGCTGTACTACAAAGCCACAGTTATCAAGACAGTATGGTACTGGCACAAAGACAGAAATATAGACCAATGGAACAAAATAGAAAGCCCAGAGATAAATCCACGCACATATGGACACCTTATCTTTGACAAAGGAGGCAAGAATATACAATGGATTAAAGACAATCTCTTTAACAAGTGGTGCTGGGAAATCTGGTCAACCACTTGTAAAAGAATGAAACTAGAACACTTTCTAACACCATATACAAAAATAAACTCAAAATGGATTAAAGATCTCAACGTAAGACCAGAAACTATAAAACTCCTAGAGGAGAACATAGGCAAAACACTCTCTGACATACATCACAGCAGGATCCTCTATGACCCACCTCCCAGAATATTGGAAATAAAAGCAAAAATAAACAAATGGGACCTAATTAAACTTAAAAGCTTCTGCACATCAAAGGAAACTATTAGCAAAGTGAAAAGACAGCCTTCAGAATGGGAGAAAATAATAGCGAATGAAGCAACTGACAAACAACTAATCTCAAAAATATACAAGCAACTCCTTCAGCTCAACTCCAGAAAAATAAATGACCCAATCAAAAAATGGGCCAAAGATCTA
>NW_011494751.1:2003077-2018734 GCF_000754665.1 Bison bison bison
TGTACGAGACAGCAAAAGAGACACTGATGTATAGAACAGGCTTATGGACTCTGTGGGAGAGGCAGAGGGTGGGAAGATTTGGGAAAAAAAAAAAAAAAAAGATATATATGCTCTTCATAGAGGTTCAAATAATAACTTAGGGTTATAATCTATTTGAAGACCTTAACTTTGTTCTTAATGTATAGTCAATATTAAAATATAAAGTATTAGTAGAGATTTCAAGTAATAAAATAATACTTATAAGAATAGTAATTAAAAAAAAAAAAAAAAAAAGATCTTCATGACCCAGATAATCACAATGGTGTGATCACTCACCTAAAGACAGACATCCAGGAATGTGAAGTCAAGTGGGCCTTAGGAAGCATCACTATATATAAACCTAGTGGAGGTGATGAAATTCCAGTTGAGCTATTTCAAATCCTAAAAGATGATTCTGTGAAACTGCTGCACTCTATGCCAGCAAATCTGGAAGACTCAGCAGTGCCCACAAGACTGGAAAAGATCGGTTTTAATTCCAATCCCAAAGAAAGGTAATGCCAAAGAATCCCCAAACTACCGTACAATTGCACTCATCTCACATGCTAGCAAAGTAATGCTCAAAATTCTGCAAGCCAGGCTTCAACAGTATGTGAACCATGAACTTCCAGATATTCAAGCTAAATTTTGAAAAGGCAGAGGAACAAGGAATAGAGGTGCAGAAAAAAAAATCGTGACTTCACACAGGCAAACTGCTAAGTCAGGAGTTCATACAGAATACTGAAACTCATACCCCTCCCTTTACCACCCATATTTCAACAGCAGCTTCATTCATTCACTCATTGATTCATTCATTCACTTACATTGCTCTGTAAAGACTATATTGTCAGGGCATCAGACTAAATCAAGGGAGGAAGTTAGGCTATTGTGTGGGGGAGGATGATGACTCAGACCCAGGTCAAGAAATGGAGAGAACTGGACTGGTTTCAGATAACATTTTGAGACTAGACTATGTAAGAAACCAGGACCGGATTATCCTCAGACCCATTCCTTGAATTAGCCTTTCTCTGCTTTTTATAAGGATTGAGCTGTGACTCTTCCAATGGGTGTTACTTCTAAAGCCTCCCTTTTCATCTAGATGCTCAACCAATGACACAGGCAAGACATTTGGAAGAAAAATATATATATATATATAGGAAAAGGTGTTTCACATGATCACTCTGCCTCCCAGCTCCATCTTCAGAGACATCTGTGTATCATTCATGGCTTCAGTCCCTATTGCAGAGTTCCAACTTTCTTCCATCAGCCTAAGTACTGTAGCAGCTCCCTGTATTCCTTCCTAGTTTGCTAATGTAGGTGGCTTTCTGCTCACCTAACATCAATGTACCAAATCCTGGTTAAATCTCCTTTTGTTCTAAGTACCCTTAAGGATTTTTATTTTCTTCCTTGTATCTTGGACAGTGACTTGGTGATGTTTTTAATGAAAGGAATGAAGAGCAGAGGGGTCATCATTTTGGGTTTGTGCAACTAGGTGGATGTAGGTTCTTTATATTAAGAAAACTTTCATATGTGTGAAGTTACTCATTCTTATCCTTTGAGACTTGGTTTTACTATTAACCTCAAAACAATGCCTTGAAGTCCCTATGTAAAATAGATTTTCATTATTTAGCACTAATTGAATTATTTTGTTTTTAGCTTACTGCATAAAAATGTGAGCTCCATTGAGTTATCCCATGCCCTTCTTTTTATTATATTCCAAGTGCATCACCCATAGTAAATAAAAGACTAGTGTTTGTAAAAGGAAGAAGGATGAAAGGCAAGGAAAGATGAAGGGAAAGAGGAAGGGGGGGGGATGATTACAAGAACCTCAAGTTGCTTCCAACCACCTCTGTCCCCATGATTGAAACACAAACACTACACAGACAAGAACTCACTGGCCTCATGACAGACATGGACTGAATTATCTTCCCTCCTGAAATTATCACTGAATGTCAAGAACTACTCTGCATTTCCAGTTACTCCTGCTCTGAGATATTCCAAGTATTTTCTTTACCTACCAGGAACCATCTTTACTAGGCTTTAGATGGCAAAAGATGTCTATGGATGAACCTTTTCCCATGGCTATCACTCTACCACCTAGATATCCTGTTTTGTGTGTTTGTGCCTGACCAGAATCCCTTAAAATTCTGACACTACTATTCTTCTCTATATAGAAAACTCCAGTTAGCTGGCAAGCCTCATCCTAAACAATCTTCCTCTACCCAAATGCAAATCAATCACTTAACAGTCAGATTTGTTCTTAGGTCTGATGCTTTGAAACCAAGGTTATTCAGAAGAAGGTACATTGACTAGGAAATTAAACACAACCAAGTTCATCCCATCCTGACAGTTGTTAGCTTGTTATTATGATAAATATATTCCTCTCTCTGAGCAGAAGTTTTCACATTTAAAAGTAAAACACAGTTATCCAGTGATGATTATAGTATCTGAAACACAGATACATTAAATTGATATTTGTTGGAGGAAAGAATGGCAGCCTATCTCTACTGCTGTAAGATTTATGTCATTTTACATGGGTACAAATAATAATATGGTACCTGTTCCACTGAGGTGTTCATCAAATATTATCTTACCAAACCTCCAAATTCTGATTGATGTTAGATTTGTAGACTTCACATCATCCCTATTCTGCGAAGACATCATAATCATTAATGTCTGTGAAAATTCCAGAAGACTGCTTTACCCACATTCACTTGTCTGAAATAATCATAACTGTTGACCAGCTCCCTCCTGGACCTATGTTCCCATACCTGCCCCACAGAACCTCATTCTATTATCTCCTACATCAGAAGACCACATTGCCTTCTAAATTCTTGTATTTTCAGACTAAAAGTCACATTATAAACATGGAGTTATCCTTCTCTGCCCATGTCTAATTGATTCTTTAACAGAAATCTCTAAATGCCTTATTTTTCTCCCTATCTTCATCCATGCCTTAGCTCTAGTCCACATTGTATTACTCCTCAATTATTTCCTATTTTAATTGTTTTCTTATTAGATTATTTTAGGATCCCCATTTCTTGTATATTTCACTATTAATGTTCCTATTTGAGTGACTTTCCTTTTAAAATATCACATAAATAAAAATAAAAATTCTATCTGGTCAATATCCTTCACAATTTACTAATCTGTGTCTTTATAGGAAAAGGCTCAACCTCCTATCCATAATACACCATACCCCTCACAGAGCAGATCCTCTAACCCTCCCTGGTCTTGTCACTAAGGTGACCATACACTTTTCTGAAGACTATTTTTCAAGAGCAGTTTTAGGTTCACATCAAAAATTGGGAGGGAGATACAGAGATTTTCCACATATTTTCTGACCCCTACTCATGCATATCTTCCCCCATTATCAACATTCCCCACCAAATCAGTATATTTGTTACAATTAAGTAACTTACATTGACACTCAATGTCCATAGTTTACATTAGAGTTCATTCATTATGTTGTACATCCTATGGATTTGGACAAAAGTGTAATGGCATCCACGTATCCATCATTTCAATGTATAGAGTAGTTTCACTGCCCTAAAAATCCTTTGGACTCCACCTATTCAGTACTCCCCACTCACCAATCCATGACACCCAGTGATGTTTTTACTCTCTCCCAAGTTTTACCTTTTACAGAGTCACATAGTTGGAATAATACAGCATATAGCCTTTTTATATTGACTTCTTTTACTCAGTAATACGCATTTAAATGTCTTCTATGTCTTTTCGGGTTTCCCTGGTGGCTATGTGGTAAAGAACCCACCTGCCAAAGCAGGGGACATGGGTTTGATCCCTGTATCAGGAAGATACCCTGGAAAAGGCAATGCCAACCCACTCCAGCATTCTTGCCTGGGAAATTCCGTGGACTGAAGGAGCCTGATGGGCTACAGTCCATGGGGTTGCAAAAGACTCAGACATGACTTAGTGACTAAACAACAATAAATGTCTTTTCATGTCTTGATAGCTCAGATCACTTTAGCACTGAGTAATATTTCATTGTTTGGGTGTACCACAGAGAATTTATTTATTCACTTGCTGAAGGACATCTAGGTTGCTTCTAAGTGTTGGAAATTATGAATAAAGGTCCTATAAACATTCATGTGCAGGTGTTTCAGCAGACATGAGTTTTCCATTTATTTGGGTAAATACCAAGGAGTATGATCATGGATTGTATGGTAAGAGTATATTATGGTTTTATTTAAAAAACACCAAATTGTCTTCCAAAGTAGTTGTACCACTTTGCATTCCCATCAATAATGAATGAGAGTTCCTGCTGCTCCATATCCTAGATAGTACTTGATATTGTAAGTGTTCTAGATTTTGGTCATCATAATAGGTGGTTTAGCCGCTAGGTCGTGTCCAACTCTTGCAGCCCCATGGATTGTAGCCTGCCAGGCTCCTCTGTCCATTGGATTTTCAAGGCAAGAATACTGCAGTGGGTTTCCATTTCCTTCTCCAGGGGATCTTCCGGACTCAGGACTCAAACCCGGGTCTCCTTCATTGCAGGCAGAATCTTTACAGACTGAGTTAGGAGAGAAGCCCTAATAGGTATATGCTGCTGCTGCTGCTGCTAAGTCTCTTCAGTCGTGTCTGACTCTGTGCGACCCCATAGACGGCAGCCCACCAGGCTCCCCCATCCCTGGGATTCTTCAGGCAAGAACACTGGAGTGGGTTGCCATTTCCTTCTCCAATGCGTGAAAGTTAAAAGGGAAAGTGAAGTCATTCAGTCGTGTCCAAGTCTTAGCAACCCCATGGACGATAGCCTACCAGGCTCCTCCGCCCATGGGATTTTCCAGGCAAGAGTACTGGAGTGGGGTGCCATATAGCAGTATCTAATTATTGTTTTAGTTTGGATTTCCCTCATGACATATGATTTGGAACATCATTTCATATACTTATTTACCATCAGATTATCTTCTCCACTGAGGCATCTCTTAAAGTCTGTGGTCCAGTTTTTAATTGGGTTGTTTTCTTATTGTTGAATTACATACTTTTTTTTTTTTTAATAAAATGGAGTATCACCACTAATAATTATCTGGGACAACAGTAATAAACTGACACTTCCCTTTACAAATGAAGATTCATGCTCATTTTACTTATCACTCCTTACTCTTTCTGATTCATCTCTCATTGTCTGAACTGCTTATCATCACACAAAAGCCATGCACTATTTTACCACTCGGCCTTATGTCATGTGGTAACTACTTGTGAAACTCTTCCTTAATTTTCTTCCAAACACTTACAGAATTCTGAACACTGTTACTAATTTAAAACTTTGGTAAAGTTTCCTATGACCTTTATCAAAATATCAGAATTACTGTTCATTTCAAATATTGACACCACTTTTATTGTAACTGACACTGTGTAGTAGTATAACAATATAACCATGCCTCCCACATCAATGCTTGTATCTGAACCTGAAAGACTTCGGGTTCTGTTTTATTCATCTTTGTATTTCAGTTCCTAACAGGTTTGTTTCATAGTAGGTATACAGTCTTTTGTTTTGTTTTTTTTTCCCCTAGTGTTAAATCTCTTTTAAGTAAATAAATGGGCTTAACATCTGGGCTTAACAAATGGTGCTCAAACATAAATCACTTCTATATAGGACTCAATTTGAAAACTGCTAAAGGATCAGCTGGAGTAGCCAAATTTCCTAGAGCCCAAGGACCCTATTTCATTTTCGAAGGGCTTCTGTATATAAAAGTTCATAAAAGTATCTCTTATGAGTACTGTCCTCCATAGTGGAAACAGTGGCCTAAAAAGGAAGTGAAGATATCCATGTCTAATCTGCCCCATAGGAAACTAACTGTAAGGCAGGGAGATCTGGACAGATAAGATAAAGTCAAGGGATTTATAAATAAGATGAACATCAGTAGTATGTGTTATGTGGAGAACTAGAATGGATGAATATGCTAGGCACCATCCATGTTTCTGGGATCAATGGGGTGGTCAGGAAAAGCTCAAGTTGGCAATATTTAAGCTGTGCTCTATAACACAAGAAAGAGCTATCTGTGCAAAGAAGGGGGAAGATGGGAAAGTTAGCTACAGAAGGAGGAAAAGCACTGCTGCTGCTGCTAAGTTGCTTCAGTCGTGTCCGACTCTGTGCGACCCCATAGACGGCAGCCCACCAGGCTCCTGTCCCTGGGATTCTCCAGTCAAGAATACTGGAGTCGGTTGCCATTTCCTTCTCTGAGGAAAAGCACTATGAACTTGTAATTTTCCTATTTTTAGTAAATTTTCCCATTTCTGAAATTTTTCCCTTATACTTTTTATCACCACTTTCCTGAAGGATCACAGAAATTGGGATTGTCTGATAGGATAAATATAAAAAAGTAAAGGAACCACTGTGCTTTATTCCTTTTCCTTCTTATTAAATGAATATATTTTATTTTTTTAAAGCAATTTTAGGTTCACAGCATACTTCAGTGAAAGGTACATACAATTCCCATGTATGCCCCTCTACACACACACACAGATTCACAAACACATATACAGGCTCCTCCACTGTCAGTGTTTCCCATACCAGCTTTGTACACTTCAACACTGAGGCATCATTATCAACCAAAGTCCATAATTTACATTATGGATTACTCTTGTGTTGTACATTATATGGGTTTGACAAACATATGTTGATTTGAACATGTATCTTATTATGGAGAAGGCAATGGCACCCCACTCCAGTACTCTTGCCTGGAAAATCCCATGGACAGAGGAGCCTGGTAGGCTGCAGTCCATGGGGTCGCTAAAACACGACTGAGCAACTTCCCTTTCACTTTTCACTTTTATGCATTGGAGAAGGAAATGGCAACCCACTCCAGTGTTCTTGCCTGGAGAATCCCAGGGACTGAAGCGACTTAGCAGCAGCAGCTACCTTATTATACAGAATAGGTTCACCATCCTAAAAATCCCGTGTTCTACATAGTTATCCTTCCCTGCCCCTAAATCACCAATCATTTTACTGTTTTCATAGTTTTGTCTTTTCCAGAATGTCATATATTTGGAATTAAGCAGCATGTGGCCTTTTCAGATTGGCTTATTTCACTTAGTAATTTAGCCTTTAAGTTTCCTCCATGTCTTTTCAAGTTTCGATAGCTCATTTCTTTATAGTTTTACCTTTTATTATGTTTATTCTTAAAAGAGAGATTCATGCTATACAGTAAGGGTGTCATGATGTCAATTTATTTGAACCTGGTGAAATAGGATTTTTTTAAATTTTATTTTATTTTTAAACTTTACATAATTGTATTAGTTTTGTCAAATATCAAAATGAATCCATCACAGGTATGTGCTCCCCATCCTGAACCCTCCTCCCTCCTCCCTCCCCATACCATCCCTCTGGGTCGTCCCAGTGCACTAGCCCCAAGCATCCAGTATTGTGCATTGAACCTGGACCGGCAGGATTTTGAAAGTACTAATCTAGTGAACAAAATAGAAGCCCCCCAAAAAAAGGTAAAAAAAAACTAAAAAATTTTTTCTTATTAAAAAAAAGCACAACTGAGAAAAGGACTTTTGAACAGGGAGAAAAAAATAAAACTTAACAGAGGAAGAAAAATATGATATACCACCAGACATATGCACTCAGAATCATACCCACAGTATCACTGTCCTTGGCATTTTGCTTCCCTACCAACAGCCTCTAAGAATAAACAATAAGAAGGAACAGCTTGTTCATCTTTTCATATGCTGCCCTAAACATATGTTATCAAAACTTTCCCTTTTTTAAAATATCATTAAAAGCATTAAAGATAAATCAGGCCTTTGTGGGTTTAATTATTCAGTATATTGCATTTTAATTATTTATTAATATTCTGTATTTGACAAATACTTCCAGAGAATTGGGGAAGTTATAATAAAAAGATTAATTGACTCCATTAATATTCTGGAATGAGCCTAGTTTATGCATCGACTGGGCAAAGCACATCCATCTTCTCTGAGGAAAACCCAAGATTAGCTTAGCAACATTGGGAAAACTACATCTTTAAGCCTTCATTTTCTCATCATTAAGATAGGCCTAGCAATAATGTCTTTTAGTAAAAGATTCTTGGAAAGATTAATGGGACAAAGTATATTAAAGAGGTAGAACAATGTCTGGCAGATAATATAGAGTGTTTAATAAATATTTTATTCAATATTATTTCCACTTATAGGGATGAGATAATATATATTTCCAGGGTTTCCCTGGTGACTCTGTGGTAAAAAATCAGCCTGCCATCACCAGAGACACGGGTTCAATTTCTGGGTCAGGATGATCCCCTCGTGAAGCAAACGGCAACCCACTCCAGTATTCTTGCCTGGGAAATCCCATGGACAAAGAAGCCTGGCTGGCTACAGTCCATAAGGTTGCAAAGAGTCAGACATGATTTGATGACTAAACAACAAACAATATACATATTTCTATTCTGATGGGAGGTGTTAGGAAATGACTTGGGAATTGAAGGAGGATATGATGTGCTCCAAGAAGACAGGGGACTACCGGATGGAGGAACAGTACCAGCACAAATCTGTATTTAAATCCTATCTCTCTTCCCATAATTGACTTACTATTGGGCATCACAAAACTATATTCTACAACTTCAGCGGACTGAGCAAATTCAAAGCAATAATTAGAACACAGAATATGCTGCTGGAATTACACATTAGGATATAAAAATCTAACCATCCCAAACAAGGTATTACATGCATACATAAAATCTCAGGCTTCAAAGAAAGTAGAACCTTAACAAGCCCCCTCAAATGTGATCTTATTCCAAGTTCTTATGAGATGGTAGAAAGAATAATAATTTCTGCCACCTTGACTAGGCCTTTGACATTCATAAATTTTGAAGGGAGAAGTCTCTGAATGCAGGATTATTTATCAACAACAACAGTGTCTGTTCTGCTTCTGGTGTTGATGGTCTGGTGCCTATCAGATTCCCCAGAGTGACCAAGAAAAGATCAGAGTCCCACAGATACAGGAAAAAGTTACACAGCATTTGTGGCATGTTTAGTTTTTATAAATACAATGAAGAGCACTTTATATGCATTATCTATTTCAACTTCACAGTAGGCCTGTAAGAATGATAATATAAAAGTGCATGACCAAGAAACCAAGGTAGAATGAACTGGTCAAAGTCACAAAAAGGGTGCAGTATGAACTGTCTTCTAAAACTCACAACTGTCCAACTGAAAAATGCGTATCCTTATCTGTTCTGCTGTGATGCTATCAATCTTTCATCAGTAATTTGATTTTAACACACCTATGCCAGTTAATTTGTTGTTTTACTTTTGTATAGCCTTCATAGCCTTTGTCTATGAAGTCTAAATAGCTTAAGAGTCCAAACGCTCAATGATCCAAAGAATGGGGATGAGTCCACAAATCCATATATGCTTCTATAAAAGCAACATCACTAAAACAATGACATTCATGTTGAGAAACCTCCTGGATCTGTCCCCACTAATTAGATTTGGCTAGCACTCTAAATCCTATATTATCAGTGCAAGTCCATTTTCCAGAGAGTACAGTAAGTGGGGCAGACATATGAGATTTTAAGTCAGAATAAATAAGGTCCATGTTTTGGTTCTATTACTAAAAACAGCAATTCAGAAGGATAATTTAATTTGTATCCATTTCAATCACCTTGTAAGGAAATGGAAACATTAAATGTAACTACCAGCTAGAATTGCCATGTTTCCCACCACCAGTCCGAACCTGGCTTGGGATCATTTAATGTGATTTTCAGTGCATAGCAAAAATTCATATGTGAACTATCTGTATCATCATCGTCAATGTCATCATTAACCTTATTATCATTTTATGATTATTTGCTAATTTATTCACCTTCAGTACTCCTGTGATGAAGAAAAAAAATGTCAATATAAAAGCAGAATAATGGCAGGTATGGGAAAAGTAAGCTCTCAGAAACACTGTGTGCTTTATAAATTATTTTTATTAAAAGGAAATCTGTTTTCTGATTGAGCCAAGAAGAATCTGTAGCAGACAAGAGAGTGAAAGGAGACCGAGAACAAAATAAAGAAAGAAAGGTAGAAAGAAATAAAGTCAGATAAATGGTGGTAGTTTCCACCAGACTCTCTTTAGAGCATGCTAATTACTGGAGACTGAATGCTTCAGGGAAACTGATGTACCATCTACAACTCAGCTTTCTTGCATAATTAGCTCTTATTTGCTCTGTAACACTTTGCTTTTAACTCTACTTTTCTCTACTGAAAATAGGAAGGAGAGAGACTTATAAATTGTAACTGACTGTACAGGGATACCCCAGAGATATCACAGGTTTGGTTCAAGACCTCGGGAATAAGGTGAGTCATAGAATTCTTTTAGTTTCTCAGTGCATATAAAAGTTAGGTATATTCTATTCTACAGTCTATTAAGTGTACAAAAGCATTATGTCTAAGAAAAGTGCACACTTCAATTAAAAAATAACTTGTTGCTAAGATATGTTAACCATCATCTGAGCCTTCAGTGAGTTATAATCTCTTTGCACTGATCACAGATCACCATGATAAATATGATGCTAGGGAAATGTTTAAAATATTGGTAGGGTTACCAAAATGTGACATAGAGACAAAGAAAGCGCTAAGTCATGTCCGACTCTTACGATCCTATGAACTGTAGCCTGTCAGGCTCCTCTGTCCGTGGGATTCTCCAGGCAAGAATACTGGAGTGGGTTGCACAGAGACAAGAAGTGAACAAATGCTTTGGAAAAACAGCATCAATAAACTTGATCGATGTAAGGTTGCCACAAACCTTCAATTTGTAAAGGAAAACAAAAATGCAGTATCTGTGAAGTGCAACTTAAAGCACAATAAAATGAGGTATGTCTGTACCTCCTTGATTAGTTAGAGTTTACCAAGAAAATATGAGAGTGGAAATTAACAAGACACTAGTAAACAACAGTTTTACTGGTTTGGTACTTATCGGAATGTTTTCCTAGGATATTTTTTAAAGCGTATTAGTTAGCCATGAAACAGCTTGTTTAGAATTGTTCTTGTGTCAAAAGAGGGAAATGAACAATCCTTAAGTAGAAGGGATTTTCGCTAACTCAGCTCCCTAGAAGAATCAATACTGTATCATAACTTTTTCCCCGCTGTTGAAACAGTGTGGTTTAAAATATAAAGATTCTATTCTTCCTTGGGAAAAAGCAATGTTTAAATTTTCCACCTGACATGTTATAGTGTTATATTTCATGTCAGGTTGTTTCAGGCATGGCAAATGATAGGAAGCCTCAGTGATACTGTGATACAAATTCTGAAGCTCACATTGAGTTATCTTAGTGGGACATACCAGCTTGAAAACATATATGAGGAAAATGCACAATTCTGAAGACCAGAGATAATACCCAAAGGTCCCAGAGATAGTAACGTTCATCATTTATTTCTGATGAACAGGGACATCAGGGACAAGTTAACAAAGCGACATACAAACACTATTAATCCAGCTTAATAAAATGAAGGCAACAGAAGGATTTGTTTTAACTCAGTGGGTAGATAAATATACAAATAGCCAAATAGATTCAGTTGACTATAAAAAGTTCTAAAACTGACAAGGAAAAGGGCTAATATTTATCTCATACCTACTGTGTTCCAGATTCTTTTCAATAGATTATTTGATTTAATAATAACAATTTTCTTTAGGTAGGTAATATTATTTTTCAACCTTCATTTTTTGTTCAAAAAGAAAAGAAAAACATAAATTGAAGCTTGGCGTGTTTAACTAAGTTGACCACCACCATCTTTTTTCAAGTCATCTAAAAACACGGAATTTCTTCTAAATTTTGCTGAGTGCCGAAGAATTGATGCTTTTGAACTTTGGTGTTGGAGAAGATTCTTTAGAGTCCCTTAGACAGCAAGGAGATCAAACCAGTCAATCCTAAAGGAAGTCAGTCCTGAATATTCACTGGAAGGACTGATGCTCAAGATGAAACTCCAATACTTTGGCCACCTGATGCGAAGAGCTGACTCTCTGGAAAAGACCCTGATGCTGGGAAAGATTGAAGGCAGGAGGAGAAGGGGAAGGCAGAGGATAATATGGTGGGATAGCATCACCTACTCAATGGACATGAGTCTGAGTGAACCCCAGGAGCTGGTGATGGAAAGGAAAGCCTGGCCTGCTACAGTCGATGGGGTCGCAAAGAGTCGGACATGACTGAGCAAATGAACTAAACTGCCTGAGTCAAGAGTCAAATGATGTCAGTGTTTCTGTCGTAACAAACAGTACACTATTTCAGGTCTTCACGGCCTCTGGCTTAAAGTTTACAGTGTTTTGTTTTGCTCATACTGGTTTTCTCAAATTTAGTTCCTCTTTAAAGCTTTATATACATTGAAGCCAAACTATTATTACCTCTAAGTATAGTACCAATCATATTCATTTTTCTCCTCAGAAAACTTCTTTGGAATTATTTCCAGTTTTAAATGACATTAGAGCAACTAAGAGAGGCTGGCTCAGCCTCTCTCAATTTCCTGATGAAATAATTAGAAACCCAAAGAAATCCCCAACCTCCTCTACCAAGCGACCAAAACACTGACATAAGGTTCTGGAAAAAGGCAATACAGATGCACCCTGGGTCTAAAAGGCCTCACAGCATCCATGGATGAAGATAAGGTCATAAAACCAAAGGGATTCTCTCATAAAACATAAATTTCAAAGTGATTTAAACAGAGAAAACCCAAATACAAAGAAAAAGACCTTCAGCCACTCCCTGAAATGCAGGACATGTTTCATGGCAGGGTTGAGGGAACAGTAGAAAAATAGAAAGGTTTAGCCCAGAACCAATCTCTGAAATATCCATATTAAAATTTGGCTCCATTAAAGAGGGTCTTGGTTACATATGATAGATGGTAATCCAAATTTGCAGGAAAAACATCAAAACTATATAAAATGGTAGGTTTACTTATTGGCAGAAAACTGTCAAGAATGAAACTGACAAGAACTAGAATGAGAATGAGAAATTGGTAACTCACATTTGCTATGCAACAAATCATAGAAACCCATCAGTCAGGTTTGTTAGGGAATCCCTTTATCTCATTGCTGCTGTTTCATACCTCGTCAGAAATGATGTGTAATAATCTCTGGAATCAACTTCTATCAGTGAATAGAATTTTTAACTGAGAAACCCTGAGGGTTCTTCTTTTCTCATCCACATAACAATCTTAATTGCTATTTCTATTCCTAGACTAGGACATCCAGACAACAGCTGGCTAGTAAGAAGCAGTTTACAGAGGCAAGTGGTCCACAGAGGTGTGGCAGGGGGACTCCAGGTAGGCATGCAAGCAAGAGATTGCTGTTGTCAGTTACTCCATCTGCTAGTTTGTCTGAAAACCTGACATTTGGGGTAAGGCTACATCTCTTCAGTCTAACAGCTCTCCAGGAAACTTAAACAGGGTCTGCACTGAGAAGTGGGCTTATGGCTATTTACAAAAACCAACTTCCAGCTATGGAACTCCATGAGTATTCCATATAACAGAATGGTTGGCAAACTCCAGCTATTTATTCAGGAGACCAAAGTGAAATAAAGTATATTAAATCTATCCATATATCTGCCTGCTTTTATATCTCTTTAGAAACATATTATAGAACGATGGAAAGGTACATCATCCAGACACCAAAGGATAAATGCTATCAGCCTTATAACTTAATGTTGTTCAGAAACTTCTGTTTTTATAGGCTGGTTAACAGAATATGATACATCAGTTAAACAAAAAGTACACAGAAATACTTGATAATTCTAATTCTATTTATGTTAAAATGTGTGTGTTGGTGGGGGGGCTATGTATTCATGTTTAACTGGAAGGAAACATATGAATTAGATAATTACTATCTCTAAGTAATGGATTTTAGATGACTTTCATCTTCTGTTATATATTTGTCTATGGTTTCAAATTTCCTATAGTTGCCACATTTTTTCTGTATAATAAAAATGTAATAAATATTTTTAAATAATTGAATAAAATGAATTAAAAAGGCAGGATTCAGCAAGCTCCTTGTGGACTGCCCAACAGTTCTCTGTTCCTTTTTAGTATTCAAGGTCTTCTTTACTTTGTTTCTAATTGTCATTTCATTCTTACTTTCTTACTTTTTTTTACAAACATGCCATACTGAATTTCTCACTTTAAAAGAAGCCTATTATACAGAGTGAAGTAAGCCAGAAAGAAAAACACCAATACAGTATACTAACGCATATATATGGAATTTAGAAAGATGGTAACAATAACCCTGTATACGAGACAGCAAAAGAGACACTGATGTATAGAACAGTCTTTTGGACTCTGTGGGAGAGGGAGAGGGTGGGAAGATTTGGGAGAATGGCATTGAAACATGTATAATATCATATATGAAACGAGTAGCCAGTCCAGGTTTGATGCACGATACTGGATGCTTGGGGCTGGTGCTCTGGGACGACCCAGAGGGATGGTATGGGGAGGGAGGAGGGAGGAGGGTTCAGGATGGGGAACACATGTATGCCCGTGGTGGATTCATTTTGATATATGGCAGAACCAATACAATATTGTAAAGTTTAAAAATAAAATAAAATTTAAAAAAAAATAAGCTACCTCTAGCCAGGACACTATAAACATATAGAACGGAAAAAGAAAATATTAACAATTTTATGTTGCTACTATATTCAATTGGTATTCACTATTTAACACACACACACATAGACAAATACACACACAGAATGCTCTATTTACCTATATGTGACTTAGCAGTTCCATAAGATTATTTAAATGTTTATTTTTATTTAAATTTCTCATATTCAGAACAAAGCTAATGGAGGTGATGGAACTTCAGTTGAGCTATTTCAAATCCTGAAATATGATGCTGTGGAAGTGCTGCACTCAATATGTCCCCAAATTTGGAAAACTCAGGAGTGGCCACAGGACTGGAAAAGGTCAGTTTTCATTCCAATCCCAAAGAAAGGCAATGCCAAAGAATGCTCAAACTACTGCACAATTGCACTCATCTCACACTCTAGTACAGAGAAGGCAATGGCACCCACTCCAGTATTCTTGCCTGGAAAATCCCATGGATGGAGGAGCCTGGTGGGCTGCAGTCCATGGGGTCACTAAAAGTCGGGCACGACTGAGCGGGACTTCACTTTCACTTTTCAATTTCATGCATTGGAGAAGGAAATGGCAACCCACTCCAGTGTTCTTGTCTGGAGAATCCCAGGGACAGGGGAGCCTGGTGGGCTGCCATCTATGGTGTCGCACAGAGTCAGACACGACTGAAGTGACTTAGCAGCAGCAGGAGCAGCATACGCTAGTAAAGTAATGCTCAAAATTCTCCAAGCCAGGCTTCAGCAATACGTGAACCTTAAACTTACAGATGTTCAAGCTGGTTTTAGAAAAGGCAGAGGAACCAGAGATCAAATTGCCAACATCTGCTGGATCATCGAAAAAGTAAGAGAGTTCCAGAAAAACATCTACTTCTGCTTTATTGACTATGCCAAAGCCTTCAACTGTGTGGATCACAAAAAACTATGGAAAATTCTGAAAGAGATGGGAATACCTCTTGAAAAATCTGTATGCAGGTCAGGAAGCAACAGTTAGAACTGGACATGGAACAACAGACTGGTTCCAAATAGGAAAAGGAGTATGTCAAGGCTGTATATTGTTATCCTGCTTATTTAACTT